>NC_056750.1:566439408-566739408 GCF_019279795.1 Protopterus annectens | reverse complement strand
AGTGGGCGGCCTCCACTTTCAAATCTGGAAATAACAAGACACCCCCCTATGGTAAACAGTATCAATGACTTCCTTTTATAATTCCCAAGCACTTATCTTTTGACTGCCCCTTGGGGCAACACTAGATTTAAAAGAAGCGCACCTGCACATCCCAATCAGGGAATCTTGCACAGGATACCTGCTCTTCAAAGCAGGTTGTTCACATTATCAGTTCTCTGCACTGCCCTTTGGCTTGTCTACTGTGCCCAGGGTATTCACAAAGTGCCTGGCTCCAGTTATTGCATTTTGCAGGCAAAGAAATATTCAAATATAGCACTCAAAAAAAGAGACCAAACTATCACAAAAAATGCCACGAGCGATGCCTTCCAACTAGCACCGTTTATTAACTTTAAACGCAAAAGTACAACACGTTTTTCGTTCCGCTGAATTGCGAAACTTCTTCAGAAACAGTTCTCTACTCACACAGGCGCTTATATTTATAATTTCTTAAGTATTCCATCCTAGAATGGCGCCAAAAACAAATCAATTAAAAATTTGAATATTTAAATTCCTTAAAGATATCTTAACCATAAAATACGATGCTCTAAATTGCACTTTCATACAATGCATTATTCCAAACTTCTCAAACCAGTGAAAATATTTCAAATCAAATCGCAGGCACATAAATTAAGTTAAATTAAAATCTCAACCATCCCAACCACAATATACGATGCTTTAAAGTGTATATACACGCAATAAATTATTCTAAGCTTCTCAAACAATGAACAGGTTCCAAATTAGAATACAGACATATAAAACTAAAATTAGAATCTCAGACATTTATCATTTAAAAAAAAAAAAAATATATATATATATATATATATATATATATATATATATATATGTGTATGTTTAAAATCATGCATATACATAAAATACATTTTATTAAAAAGTATATACATGTAAAATATATCATATGTGTGTGTATTTATACACATTAAGTGTTTATGCATATATATATATATATATATATATGTTTATATGCACTATATATGCACACACATATACACATACACAAATCATTAAATCATAAATTCATAATAATATTATTTACATTCAGATTTCAATTAGAATTAGAATTAATTTATGAACTAGTCGTTATAAATTACCTTTTTAGGCAATCAAAAGTTTATAATGTTTTATATATAAATTAATTTTATTTTAATAAATATATGCATATATATATATATATATATATATATATATATATATATATATATATATATATATATATATATATCCCAAAAATATATATATAAATTTTATAACTATTCGGGTCAAATCCTATATATAATTTGAGTTTTATCATTTATAATTACAACCTGTAAGTACAAATATGGTAAAATTACTTATTAAAAAAAAAATATATATATATATATATATATATATATATATATATATATATATATATATATATATATATATATATATAAATATAAAATTAATATTAAAATTAAATTGCACAGTCTTTATCTCATTTGACTTTTTAATTTTAGCAGACACATTATATTGCATTTGTCATTTAAATCCGGGTATATGCATTTAGCCTGATCTGCCATAATAGTTCAATTTTTTCAAGCATTAGAGATACAGGTCCACCTCTTTCGTCTTGATTCACTTGTATAATTTTAAACTTGAATTTATGGTTAGGAAACATTATTATGCGTCTTGCTAACGCATTTTCTTTATACTGATTAATGCATCTTAAATGCTCCAAAACTCTCTCTTTAAATTTTCTATCCGTCTTACCGACGTAGAAACATGGGCAGGCCTGACATTGGGCCAAATATACAACCCCTTTTGTTATACAGTTAAATTTTCTTGTAATATTTATTTTATATCCATTAACCACCTATCTCTACTGTAAGACAAATTGAACAGTTACCACATTCTGTCATTCCTACGTTTTTTGTATAGGGATATTTTTGCTTTTGAAACATTTGTTTGAAACTGATAGCCCTTCTCCACACTATTTTTGGCTTTATCTGAAAATCAGGACCCAAAGTATTGTCCCCATTAATCAGAGCCTAATTTTTGAATATAATCTCCCTTATATGCATGTAATCAGAGCAAAAATTAAAAATGCCTGCCAAACTAAATTCATTACTTAGAACATTCTGCAAATCATTTGGGGCCTGATAATGAGGTACAAGATTATATTCATTTAATCCACTAATAGATATTTCTGTTTTATATTTTAAGATAGCAGTATAAAACCCATTCATTCTTTTAGAAGTTTGGAGTAATGCATTGTATGAAAGTGCAATTTAGAGCATCGTATTTTATGGTTAAGATATCTTTAAGGAATTTAAATATTCAAATTTTTAATTGATTTGTTTTTGGCGCCATTCTAGGATGGAATACTTAAGAAATTATAAATATAAGCGCCTGTGTGAGTAGAGAACTGTTTCTGAAGAAGTTTCGCAATTCAGCGGAACGAAAAACGTGTTGTACTTTTGCGTTTAAAGTTAATAAACGGTGTTAGTTGGAAGGCATCGCTCGTGGTTTTTTTTGAACTATTCAAATATATCCATACCTAGACGATTGTCTAATTCAGGCAGAAAACCAGGGCATACTTGTAAATCAACTGGCATTTGTAAAAAGGGTTCTAACTCTTCTGGGGTACACCATAAATGAAAAGAAATCACAACTGGTACCCTGTCAACAAATTACATTCATGGGTGCAAGCTTGAATACAACTTCCCAGATGGCTTTCCTCACGCCAGAAAAGCAAATTAATTTGGTAACTTACTTCAAACAGTGGCCACAAAACCCCTGCTATCTGCAAGACAAATACACAAGCCTTGGGGTTCATGGCCTCCTGCATTCTTCTAATTCCATCTGCAAGACTACATATGAGGAAACTACAGTGGTATCTAAAAAGTCTATGGAGTCAACATTATTACAGGCTGGAAACATGATTCCTATCATACCTTGCCTACTCCTGGTGTTCCTATGGTGGGCATAAGCTTGCCACCAAAACAAGGGACTACCATACATGCTACCCCCTGCCACCCATACCCTAACTACAGATGCATCAAACTATGCATGGGGGGCTCACCTGGCAGGGAAGTGCATTCAGGGCAAATGGAACCCAAATCAAATGCACCTACATATCAATCAAAAAGAAATGTTAGCTGTACAGAATGCTCTGACAGCCTTCAAGGACTACATTTTTCTAGGGCAACTAATGGTAAAGATGGACAACACCACAGTTATGTGGTACATAAACAAGCAGGGGAGTACACATTCCTACCCCCTCTGCAGACTAGCCATGGCATTGTGGAACACAGCCTTGAGCTACCAAGTGCACCCACAAGCTCAATTCCTGCCAGGAAAATTGAATACACTGGCAGACGGACTAAGCAGAAACCTCATGGACCCACACAAGTGGATACTGGAGCCAAGGATTTTCAACATGTTGATAAGCGAATTGGGGATCCCAGACATCTATTTACTTCCCCCCAAAACTACCAGTTGGGCAAGTTTTGCACAAGGACTCCCCACAAACAAGCCTGGAAAGTGGATGCTCTGTTTTTCAGCTGGAAACACCTATCAGTCTACGCTTTCCCCCCACTGCCTCTGCTCTCCAAGGTTCTATTAAAAGTCAAACAGGACAAACCAAGGATGATCTTGATTGCTCCAGACTGGCCACTCCAACACTGTTACCCCCTCCTGCGCAGTTTGTCGCAATTATCTCCATGGCACCTGCCTCAGACACCTTCCCTGCTGTTTCAGCAGGAAAACCAAATTCTGCATCCTCAGCTTCCAACATTGAACCTTGCAGCATGGCTAATCACTTAAATTCACCCGTATCATCCCTCAGCAAACCTGTGATGGATGTCATCTTGGAGGCAAGGAGGCCTAGTACTCGAAAATCTTATGCTGACAAATGGAAAGGGTTTTTTTGTCTGGAACCAATCTCAGGGGATGAGCACAGCAGCACCCAATTTACCTCATATTTTCCAATATTTAACTGAGATGCTTCACAAGGGCCTGTCTTTTTCCTCCATTAAAATCCACACCTCAGCTATTTCAGCTCATTATAACACAGAACCTCCCCTCTTCTCTCATCCTCTGCTCAAGCAGTATCTCAGGGGGGCAAAAAAACCTGAGACCACATAGGAGAGCTCCAACCCCTGCCTGGGACCTTAACTTTGTTTTGGAGAAACTCACTCTACCTCCTTTCAAGCCAGCTGCTACTGCAGACTTAAAATTTATTTCTTGGAAAGCATCCTTCCTTTTAGCAATCACTTCATCTAGAAGGATATTTGAATTACAAGCCCTTATGGCAGTGGAGCCTTTCATCATCTTTCATGCGGACAGTGTATCCCTCAGAACCAGTCCATCCTTCATGCCCAAGTTGGTATCCAGTGTGGCTCTTAATCAGTCCATTCATTTGCAAACCTTCTTTCCCAATCCACAGAACAAAGGGGAATGGATTCTGCATTCCTTGGATGTGCACATACAACTTAGATTCTACTTGTACAGGACTAAATCTCAAAGAAAATCTGAACTGCTGGTTTCATTTGCTGCAGGGGCAGAGGGGAAGACCATTTCAAAGCAAATCATTTCTAAATGGATAGGCCATTGCATTCATTTCTGCTATAAGCACCATGGAAAGCCTACCCACAGGGGATTATACCACATTCTACCAGAGCTGCATCTACCTCTACAGCCTTTCTCAGATGTGTCCCTACCAGGGACATCCTACCTTCACCAAGCATTACCATTTGCCAATTTTCTCTAAATCCAGAGCTGGCTTTGCCATTGCAGTTTTGCAGGGCCTTATAGCTCGTCCTAATACTATCTAATTTCCTCCTCCCATCCTTAGCTTTGGGAATCTACCCAAATGTGAACTGCAAGAGTGAAACACAAAGAACATATTATAGTTGTGTACACATGTAGATGTTCGAGTGTATTCACTGTTGCAGTCCAAGTTACCCTCCCTCCAACCCTCTGACTTCTATTGGCTATATCTCTATTCTTGCTTCCTATGTTTAAAGCTTTTTGGTGTATTTGCTTTTTTTGTTGGAGGTGTAACCTTATATGTATAATTGCTTCCCATTATGGGGCCAACTGACATCTGAGGCAAGAAAAACTGATGTAATGGCATCGGCTGCATGCTTTATATTCCTGACTACCTGACGTCATGGAAGATGGGACAGCAACCCATGCAGGAATCCAAGACTCTGTAATCAAGCCAACTGAGGGCTACCTGCAGGCAGATAACCCAAATGTGATGACTGCAACAGAGAATACACTCGAACATCTACATTTATGGTAAGTGTACACAAATGTACTTTTTGTGGAACACTGCCTTGAGCAACCAAGTTCACTTACAAGCTCAATTCCTGCCAGGCAATCTAAATTCACTGGCAGACGACCTAAGCAGAAATCTCATGGACCCACGAGTGGAAACTGGAACCCAAAATATTCAAGCTTTTGAGGAACAGGTGGGGGACACCAGAGGTCGACCTTTTTGCTTCCCTGCAGAACAATCAGTTGAGCAAATTTTGCACCAGAACTCCCCATAGTCAAGCTTGGAAAGTGGATGCCCTGTCCCTTCACCTGGGAAAGCCTCTGTCTGTGCCTTTCCCCCTCTGCCCCTCCTCTCGAAGGTTCTACTAAAAATCAAACAGGACAAGCCAAGGACAATCCTGATTGTGCCAGACTGGCCATGCCAGCACTGGTACCCTCTCTTGCGCATTATGACAGTGCTACAACCATGGCGCCTGCGTCAGATTCCCTCCCTGCTGTCCCAGCAAGCGGGCCAGATTCTGCACCCACAGCTACAGACCCTGAACCTTGCAGCCTGGCTAATCCTCTGAATTCAACACCAGCAATCCTCAATAAGCAGGTGGTGGATGTCATTTCTTGAGGCAAGGAGGCCTGGTACTAGAAAATCCTATTCGGAAAAGTGGAAAAGATGCTGTTCCTGGAGCCAGTCTCAGGGAATGGCAAGATCTGTGCCCTGCTTACCTTGTATACTAGATTACTTAACAGAAATGCTCCACAAAGGCCTATCCTTCTCTTCAATTAAGGTTCATGCCTCTGACATCTCAGCTCATTATAATACTCATCCACCCCTCTTCTCTCATCCTCTGGTAAAACAGTTCCTGAGAGGAGCCAAAAATGTAAACAGTTCCTGAGAGGAGCCAAAAATGTAACCCCCCCCCCCCCCCGGAGAGCTCCCACTCCAACTTGGGACCTTTAACTTTGTATTAGAAAAGCTCATGCTTCCGCCCTTTGAACCTGCGGCTACAGCAGAGTTAAAATTTACTTCTAGCCATAACTTCAGCAAGAACAGTGATAGTCTCACTAAAAACTAATCCCTCTTTCATATCAAAAATTGCCTTGAAGCACAACCTAAGCTAGCCTGTTCATCTCCTAATGATGATCATAGTGTTTCATTGTTTGGGATTTCCTGTTTTGGAAGCCTTTGGCCGGGCTGAATACCAGAGATTTATTCCCCTTCTCATAACCCGGCAGACATCCTCCCCTTTGAAGTAAGGGTGCCTAGGTGTAAGGGTAGTGCAGCAGTGTCGTTTTAGTTTTTTTTTTTAACTGTTGCACCATCGTACATTCTTCCTTATGTACATTGGTTGATCCAAAGCCAGAGATAGAACACCTAAACCTAAGAACCCAGTTGGACAATGTCTCCACATACCTCATTGTCTGTATTGTTTGATATCAGTGGGTAAGACTAACATTTGCTTCAAGTGTGGGAAACAAATCCCTCGTCGTGACTTCTACACAGTGTGTTCTGCCGAGTCCAGAGCACGACATGCCCAACTGTTGCCAGTGTGTTCACTTTAATTCTAGGTCATAAAGCGCAGGGCAGAGTTGCTTGAAAATCCTTTAGTGTGTGTGTGTATGTGGACGTAAATGCTGTGGCATCTGCCAGTGAAGATGAGTTGGACTTTCCTTGTAATAAAATTAAAAAAAAAAAAAAAAAAAAAATTTGTTTGAAGATGGGGTGCCTGGTAGTCCACCCAGGCTTGTTATTATTGAAGGGGAAAAATCTTGTACAGAGCAGTCCCCACAATTGATAGTGTGAGGCTGAAACTTCCAGTGAATCCCTTCTGGAGCCCACTACTTGTTGGCCCCCTTGATGTCCACTAAAGTCAAAGGACTTGGGGTGTCAGATGGTCTGGAGTCACCTTGCATAATTTGGCTTCCAGTTTCTGTGCCTTGCTTATAGAAGAGGAGGGTAGACTCCCCACATACCGTAGAAAAATCTTCAGATGACCAGGCACAGGCTGTAGCCACTTACCCATCGCTTGGGTTCATTACAACTGATGTTAGACTTAAAGTGCAACATAAAGCTGCTCCCAGCTTACCCCATCTTGGCCTTGTGGGTCTCGGCTACTTCAGTCAGCTCATAGGATTCGGTTAGGTTAGCAGAAGATCTTATAGAGAGTCTATATTATGATATCGAAGTTTTACAACTTCAAATGCCATATGGTCAAACCCATATGTTCGAAGTTGTAAACCTTCGAAAACATTAAAAAAAAAAAAACACTTACCTGACTGTTGTAAGCAGGGTAGCAAGCCCCCACACCCCCGCTCTTTAAATATACCAACTCTGAGACCGCACTACAATGCAGTACAGTGCGGAAAGGGAAGTTTCCCTTTACTATACTGTAGTGCGATCTCAGAGTTGGTATATTTAAAAAGTAGGGGATGTGGGGGGCAGAGGGTGGCTTGCCCCCTGCTTACAAATTGTCAGGTAACTGTTTTCTTTTTACTTTTTTTCTAACTTATTCGAAGTTTTAAAACTTCGAACATATGGGTTCGACTATATGGCGTTCGAAGTTGTAAAACTTTGATAACGTAATATAGACCCCCTCATAGATTTTATGAGATCCAGACAGATGAGCTCTGGCTGGACCCCTCTCCCAGGTACTTCTCCAGCCAGAAGGAAAGGGGACCTTCCCCCAGCAGTCTTCAGATTTCTGTGACTCTGAGGATGAGTTGTTTTTGTTATATTTTTTCAGGGTCATATGCTAACTCTGAGTCAGATGAAAACCTTGCCAAAACCTCACCACTTGAGATGCAGATGACTGCAAACTGGGAGCCATTATTGGATCACATAAGAAGCATTTAAGAACCATGTGATGGATCCTGAGCTAGTTTCCTCAGGACCCAAGGAAGCCAAAGGCAATGCCTCTAGGTACTCCTTGCCTAATGAGAGAGGGTAGAATCCTAGACAAATTTGGCAAGAAAATATACATGTCATTTGCCCTGGCCATGAAAGCTATAAACTGCCAGTTCCATATACAGTGGATATAAAAAGTGTACACACCCGTTAAAATGCCAGGTTTTTGTGATGTAAAAAATGAGACCACAATAAATCATTTAAAAACTTTTCCCACCTTTAATGTGACCTGTAATCTGTACAATTCAATTGAAAAACAAATTTGTTAGAGGAAAAAAAAAAAGTACAATACTCTGGTTGCATAAGTGTGTACACCCTTAAACTAATACTTGTTGTGTGTGCACACCCTTAAACTAATACTTTGTTGAAGCACCTTTTGATTTAATTACAACATTCAGTCTTCTTGGGAACACACCTGCCATCAATTAGAGACTCTGATTGACCCCAAATAAAGTTCAGCTGTCCTAGAAGGATTTTCCTGACATTTACTCAGTTGCCTGCTACAGCAAAAGCAATGATTTGGAGAGAGTTTACAAAGCATCAAAGGGATCTAATTATTGAAAGGTATCAGTCAGGGGAACTGTACAAAAAACTTTCCGCAACATTGGATATACCATGGAACACAGTGAAGACAGTCATCAAAAAGTGGAGAAAATATGGGACAGCAGTGACGTTGCAAAGAAGTGGAGGTCCCTCCAAAATTGATGAAAAGACTAGAAGAAAATTGGTCAGGGAGGCTGCCAAGAGACCTACAGCAACACTGAAGGAGCTGCAGGAATTTCTGGCAAGTACTGGCTGTGTAGTACATGTGACAACAATCTCCCATATTCTCCATATGTCTGGGCTATGGGGTATGGTTGCAAGACGAAAGCCTTTTCTTGCACAGAAAAACATCTAAGCCTGGTTAAAATTTGCAAAACAATACATAGTCTTCAAAAGAATGTGGCAAAATGTGTTATGGTCTGATGAGACCAAGGATGAACTGTTTGACCACAATTCCAAAAGGTGTGTTTGGCGCAAAAGCAACACTTCGCATCACATAAAGAACACCATCCCCACGGTGAAGCATGGCGGTGACAGTATCATGCTTTGAGGTTTTTCTTCAGCTGGAACTGGGGCTTTTGTCAAGGAGAAGGGAATTATGAAACAGTTCCAAATACCAAATGTAGAAGAATGGCAGATACTCCACAACAATCGAAGCAAACCACTGAATGTATGTTAGAATATACACTTTATTCCACAAAGTAAGCACTTTTGCGTCTCTAAGGACGCTTCTTCAGACTTGAAATGATAATGAAGCACTCCAAATCCATTTAAATATAGTGTAATTTCAAAGGGAAACCAGTGAAATGCCTATTAAAAACATATGATAAAAACTGTTAAAGGTACAGTTCTCTTGTAATGCTGCTCTATATACACAGCATCATACAAATGACATATAATAATAAATAAAATACAAAATGCATATATTGAACTTCTTCTTGTGAAAGACTACTAATAATAATACTGAATAATTTATAAAGACCTTACTTCGAATATATTAACTATAACTTATATATGGTCTTGCTTCAATTTCTTAAAAAACTTTTTTCAAAAAACAATACCTACAAAAAACTACTACTTTCAATAAACAAGGCATTCCAGTTTAAAAACAGGATGATGTCTAGAAACGTATTAAAAAATGTATACATACATATTTATATATATATATATATATATATATATATATATATATATATATATACATACATTATTAAATATACATACATGTGCTCTAAAGTATGTTTAAAAACAAAAAAATATTCATATATAATATAACATAATAGTACATATTTCTCATAGACTTAGTGTTTTAGGGCTCGATCCATTAAAAATGGTTTCAATGAAACTATCATTCAAACCATGTCCCCTATCTGCTTGTAACCTAATTATCCACTTCCCTTCCTCTTTCTCTGTATAATTACTTATATTACCTAACCTCACTGTGGGATATATAGATTCTAATACTAAGAACTTAAACTGTGAGTTATATCATTCTGTAGAACATGTTTAGCTATTGCATTTCCTTCATTCTCCCTGCTAATAGCATAAACATGTTCTCATATCCTTTCTCTAAGTGTCCTATAAGTCTTCCCTACATAAAAACTGCTACATTTTTGGCATGTAGCTAGATAAACCACATTCCTAGACTTACAATCTGTGTAGTGATTGAATTCATATCTAATATGTGTATCTGGGTGTACAAAATAATTCTTATTAGTTATGAAACTACATTGATTGCAATTGTAGCATGAAAAAGTTCCTTTCCTCGAGGAATACAATTTTTTCTTATCGCTCTCGTAGCATAAAATTCTTTTCAATGATTTAGTATTCCTATAGCTAAAACTAGGACATGTTCCTACCATATCCTTAATGTGTTCATCCAATAGCAGTATACCCCGATTCCTCCCGATTATCTCTGTCACTGTATTATTATTGTTGGTATAGGGAATAACTAGCCTCTTAACTTTTGAGGTGTTTGTAACTCTTTGCTCTGTGTGTGTATGGCTACTACTTCTAATATATGGTCTTCCTGATCTCTCAAATTCAACTTTCTGCAATATTTTAAGATCCCTAGAATGATATCCTCTCTCTATAAAGTCACTCTGTATATCATTAATAGCTTCCTGAAACACCACATCTTCACTTACTAAGCAGGAAAATCTTAATGCTTGATTTTTCACTATATTTTTATGTATATGTGCTGAATGCATGCTATTCCGGTGTAGAAGAGTGTTCTTTTCTACAAGGTTTTCTGTAGACTTTTGTACTAATTAACCCATTGTCTTTCCTAAGCAATACATATAAGAACTCAATAATACTCTGAGATTTTTTACCTGTTAGTGTAAGGAAGGTGGTCGTCCCATTAATATGGGATATGAACTCATCTAATGTATCTGAGTCACCTCCCCAAATAAGAAAGACATTGTCTACAAACCTTTTGTAATATTTAATGTATTTTTAAAAATGTACATGATTCAGAACATAGGTGTACTCCCAATATGCCAACACCAAATTCGCATATGAATTGGCACATGGTGTACCCATTGCTACACCTGTAGTTTGTAAGAAATAATTCCCATTGAAAGTGAATACATTATTTTTAAGGACTAAATCCATTAACATGGTGTGATCCTAATAATCTGTCTGTTGGTTAGCCCTTTCTGTATTAAATACAACCTCAAAAAGTCTACACCAATATCATTTGGTATACTAGTGAACAGTGATGTCACATCTAGGGTGACTATGTAATCCAGCTTGTCCAACCTTCGACTAAAGTTATAAGGAGCAAGAGTTTCCAGAAACTGTTGAGTGTTCCTTAGAATTGAGTCAGTGGTATCTACTATTGGCCTCAATTGTTTCTCTAAATAAATGGATATACACTCAGCCAGCCAACCTCTTCCTGAGACTGTAGGTCTAAGGGGTGGATTTTCTAACATTTTGTGCATCTTGGGAAGACCCCTAAACGTAGAAATCAGTGTTTTTTCTACTAAAAAGTATTTATACAGGTCATTATCAATTACACTACACATTAGCATGTCATATAGGTCATCATGGACATCTTTGATAACTCTATCAAGTTGAGACATCGTTAAAGCTCTATATGTAACTAAGTCTGACAACATAGCATTAATATTAGTTTGATAGTGTTCACGATCTAGCAACACCACAGCTCCCCTTTTGTCTGCAGGTCTTATAACTATTGAGTCGTTATCCTGTAATTTCTTCAAGGCTAATTTCTCATTTACATTTAAGTTATAAAACTCTGGTTTCGGAATGTTTGTGTTTCACTGTTGCAGTCGCTACTCTTGGGTTATCCTGCTGGCAGGCTACCCGCAGTCGGCCTGAATTCCAAAGTCCTGGTCCGACATCGGTTGCTGTCGCCTCTTCCCTGACGTCAGTGTGCCAGGGGTATAAAAGATGCAGCCGACGCCATTTTCTCCGGTCTTTCTTGCCGCGCGGTGCCCGGAGCAAAAGAAGTTTGCAAGTGCTGGTTGGCCGACTCCTGAGATTTCCAAAATCTAATTTCAGATCCGAAGTCTTCATTAAAGCTAAGTACCCCGTTGGGGAAACTTTTTTCTTGCTCCAGACCGATGTCAGAAAAAGTTAACAATTGTATTTCTTGTGGGAAGCAAATACATCATAAGGATTTTCATTCTTGCTGTATTCCTTGCCTAGGCCCTGATCACGACGTTGCTAACTGTCGGTTTTGTGCTACATTTAACCAACGCACTATTAAGCGTCGGTACGATTTTGCCTTTCATTACTTTGGCCGAACGTTTATTTATATAATGCCGTTGGAACAGCCGACGACTGGAGTTTATAAAAAGCGCAAGGAAAAGGACAGACATCCGAGGTCCAAAACCGACGATGAGGCCCCCGCTAGGGTAGTCGCCGGTTCTCAGTGAGGCGCTTTCGCAGCCCCTGATGCCCGCTACCTCAGAGCCACAGGCCGCTTCCAACTCCCACGTGGAGCCGACTAGGCCTCTGGTTACTCAAGGTATTGGACTCTCGGAAACTATTCTCTCAGATGGGTCTGGAGCCGCTGAGCAGGCATCGGCTTCTGAGGGTGTTTTCAGACCTACACAATTATATGTCAAGCCAACCTCGGCTTCTAAGACTAAAACAGCTCTAAAGACAAAGAAACAAGTACAACATTCTCCTGGACAGACTTCCATGCCTGAGAAACAGATTCTTAAAATGGCCGAAGACCTAATTACTTTGATCAGGGGTTCCCATCCCCCTCCTGATAAGAGGCCTAGGCAAGAGACAGAATATGACTCTTCTGATCAGGTTTCAATTTCCTCTGATTCCTCTTCTGAACAGGGATGCACTTTCCCTCTCTGAGGATTGTGATGCTGAAGAATCTATTCCTTTAGCCTCTCCTCCTGAGGATTATTCCTTTGGGGAAACCCTACATACCATGAGGGAGCATTTTCACTGAGAAAGCCAAGATTACTCAGAATCTAAGAAAAGGCTCAGAGACTTTCTTTTACTACCTCAGCACAGACCTCTTGCTATTCCACCTGTTCTACACATTGTAGATGATGTATTTTCAGAGTCCGGCCTGTCTCCTGACTCTCTACCCCCTGCACCTGCTAAGCCAGACAGATACTACAGGGTTCCAGACTCTCATAAATTTCTATATAAAAACCCTGCTGCTGACCCAGAAACTATATCTCAGGGTCCCAAAGGGGTCAAGGCTTCCACTGCAGAAAACCCTGTCCCCTCTGATAGGGATTCTAGGACACTGGACAGATGGGGGGAAAAAAGTTTACACTTCTGCTACCTTGGCTGTAAGGGCTTTAAATTGTCAGTTTCATATGCTTAAATATCAGCAATACTTAATGTCACTGCTTAAACAGAAAATGTTGACAAATTCTGAATGTTCTGATAACAAGGAAATGCAGGATTTATTGCATGCAGCTGAACAAGTGGGAAAGCATACTTTGCAGTGTGGTTTTGATTCACTGGAGGCCTCTTGCAGGGCCGCTGTTATGGGTTCTGTCATTAGAAGGCATGCTTGGTTAAAGGAACAGAATCTGCCCGATCATGTTAAAGCAAAATTATTGGATGCACCGTTACAGCATGATACTTTGTTTGGTGTTAAGGCAGAAGAGGTGTTGAAGAAAATGGAGGATAAAGCAAAATCCATGCAGACAGTTAAGGATTTCCTACAGGTGCAGCCACCCAGATTTAGCAGGAGCTGGCCAACAAAGAATCGGTCCTTTCCAGTGTCAGACAGGCCACAGAGAGGCAGATACAGATGCCCCAGAGGCAGATCTTAGCCCCAAGGCTCATACAGGCCTAAACAATGGGATGCTTCTACCTCCAAAAGCGGAGAAGACAAATCACAACCATACAGAAACAGTCCCAATGACTTTCCTCTGCCAGAACCAAGCACTTATCATGTTCATCGTGCATACAGCTGCAGTAATCAGAGATGGGTTTTCAGCCGTCAGGCGGTCCCTCGGTCGGCCGAATTCCAAAGTCTTGGTCCGGCGTCGGTTGTCGTCGCTTACTCTTCTGACGTCAGTAAGGCCAGAGTATATAAGACACAGCCGACGCCATGTTCTCCAGTCTTTTTTGCCGCGCGGTGCCCGAAGCAGAAGCAGTTCGCAAGTGCCGGTCGGCCAGCTCCTGAATTACGAAAAAAAAAAAAAAATTGGAACCGAAGTCTTCTTTAAAGCTAAGTACCCCGTTGGGGAAACTTTTCTTGCCTCAGACCGATGTCAGAAAAAGTTAATAATTGTATTTCTTGTGGGAAGCAAATACCGCATAAGGATTTCCATTCCCGTTGCATACCTTGTTTGGGCCCAGACCACGACGTCTCGGGCTGTCGCTTTTGCGCTACCTTCAATAAACGCACTATCAAGCGTCTGGCGGAGTTAAGCCCAACACTACTTTGGTAAAGCTTTTGATTATAAGATGTCGCCGGACACTCCGACTACCGCTTTGTCCAAAAAGCAAGGAAAAGGACCGACACCGAGACCGCGGTCCCTGCCGACACCACGCCAAAACAGGCTACACGTGGTCCGGTTCTCAGCGAGACGCCTTTGCAGTCCCTGACTACCGACGACACTCCTTTGGCGGTGTTCTCTGTACCAGAGACCGCTGGGTCCTCGGTCCTTTCCCAGACTACAACCGAAGCACCTGCTAATGTCGAGCCTACTAATGTGGACAGGTCCACCTCCACCCATTGTGTATTTAGGCCCTCATCTTCTTTTTCAATAAAGGCTTTTACTAAATCCAAAGCAGCCAGGCATCCCACGAGGCCTGTTGCACAGGGCCCATCTCCTGGACCCATGCCTAAGAAACAGATGCTTAAAATGGCTGAGGATTTAATTACTCTTATCAGAGGTTCTCAGCCCCCTCCTGACAAGAGACCCAGAGTGGAGGAAGAATCTCCCTCTTCTGATCAGGGATCCATTTTATCAGAACATTCTGATGCAGAGGAACACTCTTACTCCCCTTTTGAGGATTCGGATGCAGAACAGTCCATTCCTTCTGTATCCCTCCTGAGGATTTTTCTTTTGGGGAAACCATGCACACTTTGAGGGAACACTTCCATTGGGAAGGCCAAGACTTTTCAGATTCCAAGAAAAGACTTAGGGAATTTCTTTGGTTACCTCAGCACAGACCTCTGGCTATACCCCTGTTTTGGATGTACTGGATGATGTCTATTCAGAGGCTTGCCTTAACCCTGATTCTCTGCCTCCTGCACCAGTAAAACCTGATAGGTATTACAGAGTACCCAGCTCTCACCAATTTCTCTACAAAGGCCATAATGCTGACCCTGAAACCATTTCACAAGGCCCCAAGGGATTAAAGGCCTCCACTGCCAAGAATCCACTCCCTGCAGAAAGGGAATCCAGATCTCTAGAAAGGTGGGGTAAAAAGGTATATACCTCGGCCACCCTAGCCATGAGGGCCTTAAACTGTCAGTTTCATATGATTAAATATCAACAGTACCTGTTATCACAATTAAGGAACAAAATGTCTCAACCTGAACAACCAGATTTAAAAGAGTTACAGGATATGATGCATAGTGCGAGCAAGTGGGTAAACACACCTTACAATGTGGTTATGATGCCCTAGAGGCTTCCAGTAGAGCGGCTGCCACAGGATCAGTCATTCGCAGGCATGCCTGGCTTAGGGAACAAAATTTACCTGATCATGTGAAAGCTAAACTTCTTGATGCTCCTTTACAAAAGGATGTATTATTTGGTACTACTGCTGAGGAGATACTACGGAAAATGGAAGAAAAGCCAAATCTATGCAAACTGTCAAGGCTTTCTTACAGGTCCAACCACCACGTTTTAGCAGAAATTGGCCTTCAAAAAACTGGTCCTTTCCAGCCACTGACAAGCCCCAAAGAGGTAGATACAGATGCACAAGGGGCAGAGGGCAATCACAAGGATCATATAGAGGCAGACAATGGCAATCTCCAGCACCAAGAGGTGGTGAAGACAGTGCACAACAATACAGGAAGCAAACCCAATGACTCCCTCATTTCCATGCCAAGCAAGTCTCAGCTGACAGCACCTTTGGGAGGAAACTAGCATTATTTGCAAGCAATTGGCATATTGTCACAACAGACAAATGGATACTGGACATTATAAACAGAGGCTACAAATTTCAATTTCACACTCTTCCAAAAATGAGAGGCATGCCAAACCTGCCACAAAATCAAAGGGCAGAGGCACAACTGCAAATTTCAAAGCTCCTAAACATGAGAGCTATACAAAAGGTACCTACACTCCAACAAGGTCAAGGTTTTTATTCAAGACTTTTTCTGGTACCAAGAAAAGGAACCGACTGGAGATCCATTTTGGACTTATCCATCCTAAACGCATTCCTACTCGTGCCAAAATTCAAGATGCTCACATTACAGCAACTTCTTCCCATGCTGGGCAAGGAGTTTTGGCTGGTAACATTGGACCTCAAGGAGGCATACCTGCATGTCCCAATCAGACAAAGCTGCAGAAGATACCTCAGATTTCTTGCAGGTTCAATCCACTATCAATTCTCTGCATTGCCCTTTGGCTTATCTACTGCCCAGAGTATTCACAAAGTGCCTGGCATCAGTGATTGCCTACTGCAGACTTCAAGGGATACAAATTTACCCTTATCTGGACGACTGCCTGATCCAAGCGGACAGCAAGCATACTACTGGAACATCTGGCTTATGTGACACGGTTACTGCTTTCTCTGGGATATACCATCAACAAGGAGAAATCAAGACTAACACCATCTCAGAAAATAACCTTCCTGGGTGCCAACTTGGACACAAACACCCAGATGGCATATCTTCGCCAGGAAAACAAGGGCAACTATCTCAGTACTTCAAAACACTAGCAAAAGTACCAGGCTTACTGCAAGGAAAATCCTGCAGGCTCTGGGATTCATGGCATCTTGCATTCTTCTAATCCCATGTGCAAAGCTGCATATGAGGAAACTTCAATGGTACCTAAAAATCTATGGTCTCAACACAGTCACAGTTTGGAAGCAATTATACCAATAATTCCATGTTTGCAAAGGAATTTCTATGGTGGGCCCAAGCATGTCAAGTAAACACAGGCCTTCCATTCTGCAAGCCTCAAGCAAAACAAGTCATAACCACAGACGCCTCAGATTACGCCTGGGGGGGCGCACATGAAGGACAGGTGCATTCAGGGCAGATGGTCCCAAAAGGAAAAGCACCTTCACATCAATCAAAAAGAAATGCTAGCAGTGATAAATGCAATTACAGCTTTCAAGGACTTCCTGCATCCAGGACAATTACTGATAAGAACAGACAACACCACAGTAATGTGGTACATAAACAAACAAGGAGGAACACATTCATACCCCTTGTGCAGACTAGCCATGACTCTTTGGAACTTGGCTCTGGAAAGACAAATTGAACTTCAAGCACAGTACTTGCCAGGACTGGAAAACACACTGGCAGACACACTAAGCAGAAATATGACAGATCCACACGAATGGAAGTTACATCCCCAGGTGTTTACAGAGATAATCCAAGCGTGGGGGAGGCCAGACATAGATCTTTTTGCCTCCCACAGGAACCATCAACTGAAAAAGTTTTGTTCAAGGACCTTTCATCCAAAGGCCTGGAAAGTGGACGCCCTTTCATTCAGTTGGACAGCATGGACAGTTTATGCATTCCCACCTCTGCCCCTTCTGCCCAAGGTGCTTTTGAAAGCAAGAACAGACAAACCGAGGCTGATACTGATTGCTCCAGATTGGCCAAGGCAACACTGGTATCCACTCCTGAGGAGCCTAACACATACTCCTCCCTGGTCCCTGCCTCTAATGCCTCTCCTACTGACTCAGAACAGCTACAAAACTCTTCACAGTCAGCTGAAAACACTCAACCTCGCTGCATGGAAAATTCCTTGACACCACAACAGTCCCTACTCTCCAAGGAGGTGCAGGATGTCATTTTGGAGGCCAGAAGACCATCTACTAGAAAAGCTTACTCTGCAAAATGGAAGCGGTTTTGCTGTTGGAATGAGAAAAGAGGCCAGGACCCTAGAAAATTGAACTTGCCTCAGGTTTTGCAGTACCTAGCTGAACTGCTGAACAGTGGACTTTCATTTTCTTCCATAATAATACATGCCTCAGCCATTTCTGCAGAATTCAACACGGATCCTCCTTTATTCTCTCACCCACTCTTACGACAGTTCCTCAGAGGGGCTAAGAATATAAGACCTCCAAGGAAGCAACCAATACCAGCCTGGGACCTTAATTACATACTAGAAAAATTAACATTGCCTCCCTTTGAACCTGCTGCCTCAACAGATCTGCAACATTTGTCCTGGAAAACAGCTTTCCTTCTGGCCATCACTTCAGCTCGTAGGGTTTCTGAACTACAGGACCTCATGGCGGTGCAGCCCTTCCTCATCTTCCATCAGGACAGGGTTTCCCTTCGTACCAACCCATCTTTTATGCCAAAAGTGGAAACCAGGGTAGCCTTAAATCAAGCCATACACCTACCTACCTTTTATCCTAACCCTCAAAACAAAGGGGAGAGGCTGCTTCACACTTTAGACATCCATAGGCAGCTACGTTATTATTTGGACAGAACAAAGTCCTTCAGGAAATCAGAACAACTTTTTGTGTCCTATGCCGTAGGGGCTCAAGGGAAACCAGTTACCAAACAGACCATTTCCAAGTGGATTGGCCAGTGCATACGGTTTTGTTATTCCTATCATGGGAAATTTGTCCCTACTGGTATCAGATCTCACTCCACCAGGGCCACAGCCACCTCTACAGCCTTCCTCAGAGGCGTTCCTACTAAGGATATTTTGGAGGCAGCCACTTGGAGTTCTGTACATACCTTCACAAAACACTACCACCTACCCTTATACTCCAGAACAAGAGCAGGCTTTGCCACTGCTGTTTTGCAGGGCATTCTGGCTCAACCCAGTTCCTCATAGTACCTACCACCCTATGCATAGCTTTGGGACTCTACCCATCTGTGATTACTGCAGCTGTATGCACGATGAACATAGTACAGTTTTGTACCTACCATAAATGTAGATGTTCGAGTGCTAATACAGCTGCAGTACAGGTTTCCCCTCCTTCCCCACTTGGTAAAGGCATGGGGCCTAACAACCTCTTCATACCACCTGACTGGATTATCCTGCTATGTTTTATTTGCTTGCTTACACTGATTTTGCATTACATTGCATTGCCTGCATATGTAGATAAGCCTTATGTATGTATTGCCTTCCTTTTGGGGGCACCTGACATCTGGGGCAAGAAAGACTGAAGAACATGGCGTCGGCTGTGTCTTATATACTCTGGCCTTACTGACGTCAGAAGAGTAAGCGACGACAACAGACGCCGGACCAAGACTTTGGAATTCGGCCGACCGAGGGACCGCCTCACGGCTGAAAACTGTGATTACTGCAGCTGTATTAGCACTCGAACATCTACATTTATGGTAGGTACAAAACTGTACTTTTTGGCAGCTCCCTTAGGAGGAAAACTAGCACTTTTTTCACCAAATTGGCACGATTACCCAGGACAAATGGGGCTTGAACATAGTGACTCAGAGCTTCAGGTTCCACTTTCACACCCTGCCAAGGGCAAAAGGTATGCCAGACCTGCCACACAATCAATGGGCAGAGGCGCAAAAGCAAGTTTCATCCCTCATGGACATGAGGGCCATTCAACAAGTACCACAACAAGAGCAGGGACAAGGATTTTACTCAAGACTTTCCTTGGTGCCCAGAAAGGACAAAGCCTGGAGACCAATACTGGACCTGTCTATACTAAAAGCTTTTCTGGATGTTCCAAAATTCAAAATGTTGACTCCACAGCAGCTACTGCCCATGCTGGGCAAGAAGGCTTGGCTCTTAACTTTGGACCTAAAAGAGGCATTACCTGCATGTCCCAATCAGACAATCTTGCAGAAGATACCTCAGATTCATAGCTGGCTCAATGCACTACCAATTCTCTGCACTGCCCTTTGGCTTATCTACTGTGCCCAGGGTCTTCACAAAATGCCTGGCATCAATAATTCCATTTTGCAGACAGAGGAATTCAAATATATCCTTACTTGGACGACTGCCTTATTCAAGCAGAGAACAAAGACATTCTACTAAAGCATCTGGCGTTTGTAAAAATATTACTGATTTGCCTAGGGTACACAGTAAACGAAAAGGAATCAAAACTAGAACCCTCTCGAGATAATATTCCTGGGTGCAAGCTTACATACAACTGCCCAGATGGCTTATCTCACGCCAGACAAACAAAAGCAACTGACTTCTTACTTCAAAATGTTGGCAACAAAGACCCAGTTATCTGCAAGAAAAATCCTGGAGGCTTTGGGCTTCATGGCATCCTGCATTCTGCCAATTCCATATGCCAGACTGCATATGAGGAAACTACAATGGTATCTAAAAAGTGTTTGGACTCAACATTGCCACAGCCTGGAAACAGTAATTACCCTCATTCCCTGCCTGCAACAGGAGTTTCGATGGTGGGCATAGGCCTGTCACCACAACAAGGGACAGCCATTCACTTTACCCACAGCCAAGCAGACGCTAACAACGGATGCATCAGATTATGCCTGGGGGGCCCACATGGCAGGAAAATGTATTCAGGGCACATGGCCCGCAAGCCAGATGCATCTTCATATCAATCAAAAAGAGATGCTAGCTGTTCAGAATGCCCTGACAGCTTTCAAGGATCTACTTCATCCTGGACAACTAGTGATAAAGACGGACAATACTACAGTCATGTGGTACATAAACAAGCAGGGAGGCACACATTCCTACCCCCTCTGCAGACAAGCCATGACTTTGTGGGACACAGCATTGACTTAAGTTCACCTGCAAGCACAATTCCTGCCAGGAAAAGTAAATACTCTGGCAGACGAACTAAGCAGAAACCTCATGCATCCCCACAAGTGGAAACTGGATCCACAAGTCTTCAGCATGATAACAAGGAAATGGAGATGCCCAGACATAGATCTATTTGCCTCCCCTCACAACTGCCAGTTACAGAGATTCTGTACAAGGATTTATCACAAGCAAGCATGGAAAGTGGATGCCCTATCCTTCAGCTGGAAAGCCCTAACAGTATACGCCTTTCCTCCACTGCCTCTCCTCCCCAAGGTTCTCCTAAAGGTCAGACAAGAGAAGCCAAAAATGATACTGATTGCCCCAGACTGGCCACGCCAGCACTGGTACCCAATCCTAAAGAACTTGTCTCAAGGTCCAGCCTGGACATTGCCTCAAACTTCTCACTTACTGACCCAACAAAACAATCAGATCCTGCACAGCCAACTCAGGACCTTAAATCTGGCAGCATGGTGGATAATGTAGCCATTCAGAACACTCCTCTTTCAAAAGCTGTTATGGATGGTATCTTGGAGGCCAGGAGGCCCAGTACCAGAAAATCTTATGCAGAAAAATGGAAGAGATTCTGTGCTTGGAACCAGGAACAAGGAATTGACACGTTTGTACCAAATATTCCTCAAATTTTACAATACTTAACTGAGATGCTGGACAAAGGCCTATCCTTTTCATCGGTTAAGATTCATGCCTCTGCCATTTCAGTCCATTACAATATGGAACCACCTATCTTTTCTCATCCTTTAATAAGGCAGTACCTCAGAGGGGCCAAAAACATAAGACCTCCCAAGGAGAGCACCAATACCTGAATGGGACCTCAATTATGTCTTGGAAAAACTCACACTGCCTCCTTTTGAGCGAGCCACAACAGCTGATATAAAATTCTTATCCTGGAAAACAGCTCTGCTCCTAGCAATAACCTCTACAAGACGAGTTTCGGAGTTACAGGCACTCATGGCTGTGGAACCTTTTATCATTTTCCATCCAGACAGGGTTTCTCTGAGGATGAACCCTACATTTATGCCTAAGGTGGTGTCCAGTGTGGCCCTTAACCAAACCATTCACTTGCCTACCTCTTATCCAAACCCACAGAACAAAGGTGAGAGACTTCTGCATTCTTTGGACATACACAGACAGCTACGCTTCTACTTGGACAGAACTAAAGCTTTCAGAAAGACTGAGCAACTTTTAATAGCATATGCTGCAGAATCACAAGGAAAGGCCATCTCAAAACAGACTATTTCAAAATGGATAGGCGATTGCATTCATTTCTGCTACTCACAGCATGGCAAATCAGTGCTCAGTGCCTAAGGGCATTAGGCCACATTCTACCAGAGCAGCAGTCACTTCTGCAGCCTTCCTCAGAGGAGTACCAACCAAAGACATCTTAGAGGCTGCAACTTGGAGTTCATTGCACATTTTTACAAAGCACTACCACTTACCTCTCGACTCTAAATCCAGTGCAGGCTTTGCCACTGCAGTTCTGCAGGGCCTCATAGCCTTTCCTAATCCTATTTAGCCCAGCCACCCATCCTCAGCTTTGAGATTCAACCCAAGAGTAATGACTGCAACAGTGAAACACGATGAATGTAGTACAGTTGTGTACCTACCATAAATGTAGATGTTAGAGTGTATTCACTGTTGCAGTCCAGGTTACCCTCCCACCACCCCCCTTTCATTTGCTGGGTCTTATCTGTACTTCTCTATTCTATACAACCTATGTGGTGTATTTGCTTGTAGATGAAGGAAATGTTTACTTTAGTGCATGCATGTTTATTGGCATAATCTATTTAGTCTACCCTTTTGGGGGCACCTGACATCTGGGGCAAGAAAAACTGAAGAAAATGGCATCGGCTGCATCTTTTATACCCCTGGCACACTGACTTCAGGGAAGAGGCGACAGCAACCAACGCCGGACCAGTACTTTGGAATTCAGGCAGACTGCGGGTAGCCTGCCAGCAGGATAACCCAAGAGTAATGACTGCAACAGTGAATACACTCTAACATCTACATTTATGGTAGGTACACAACTGTACTTTCTGCTTCCCTTGAAAAACTGTAAGTAGGTCATTAGCACAAGCCCTCTCAAAACTTGCAAGTAATGGGTGCAAGTTTGGTACAAACACTGAAGGTTTCTTAATTGCAAATAGTTGTTCATTATCTACTGTGCTATCCACATACTGTAAATGCTACATTCCTGGTAAAACATTTAATATCTATAATTAAATAACTCACATCTGCATTCTGCGACAGAATGAACGAAAGTCCCTTATTCAAAACTGCAAGTTCAGCCGGGGATAACATATACTTGGAAAGATTGACTATTAAGTCCTGTTTACTGGTTTCAGGGTCTTTCTCTGGAATTTGTGGTGTTCGCCCGACATTTTCCGTTTCTTGCCTTTGTAGTATGGGCTCCATGGTTGCCGGTTGTGAGGTTGAAACGGCAACGGAAAATGGAGCGCGGAATCATCTTCCAAAATCAGCTGAGATGTTGGTTCAGCTATGGGAGTCTTTCTTCTTACCACTGGTTCCTTTTGAAATAGTCTGTGGAATGTTGCTCACTGTATCCACTATCGAGGGCACCTCTCCTTCCTCCTGCCTCTCGCCTCCTCTGGCCGGAAGTGATTTCACCAGTGTGGAACTACGAGGGGGAATGGAACGCTCTGCTGGTATCTGTGTTGCATTACTCAGGGGAACTGTGTCTCTAGATCGGGCTGATTCCCTCGGCCAAGAGAAGACATTCCCTCTACTAAAATCGAGACAGTCTCTCTAGGATTTTCTTTTTAGCCAGCATCAATCTGTTTTCCAGTGATGCTAAAGAGGAATTTAATTCAGTTAGAAACTCTTCCCTATGAGTGTGTGTTGACAAGAGGCTTAGCTCTTGTTCCAAATTATCTTCTATGCGGAGTTTCTTCTCTATTAAATCATATTGTTCTGTTAGAAGCTTCATGTAGCTGCAACTTGTCTCTAAATTAAGTCTCTGCCACTTAGAAAGCAGCAGAGGGTATGTAGAGCCAAATTTTGGCATTTTCAAAATGCGAAGACCTCTGGGAACTATTTTAAAAGAGATACAAGCCTCCATGTGCTTTTTTTGCCATTGAATATTTTTGATGTTTATTAAAACATCTTCCAGCTTCCTCATTAACTGTAGGATATTAACATTAACAGTCTCACCTTCATGTCTTGTTACTGTATTGGCTAATTCCAAGTATGATGGCCGTAAAAGCGGATTACCTTCTGTTAACAAAAGTTGTTTAAACCTTCCAGTATTCACATTGGTATTAACTGTTCCAGCTTGTTGTAATCTGGTTTCTTCTGTCATGTCCCTGGGTGTAACCAAAATGCTTCAAATACACAAAGTAAAAAGAGGAAACGCCAGAAGGGTAAAGTACCTCCAAACAAAAAAGTCCAAAACCAAATGTAGAAGAATGGCAGGTACTCCACAACAATCGAAGCAAACCACTGAATATTTGCTAGAATATACACTTTATTCCACAAAGTAAGCGCTTTCATGTCTCTAAGGACGCTTCTTCAGACTTGAAATGATAATGAAGCACTCCAAATCCATTTAAATATAGTGTCACTTCAAAGAGAAACCAATGAAATGCCTATTAAAAAACATATAAAAACTGTTAAAGGTGCAATTCTCTTGCAATGCTGCTCTATATACACAGCATCATATAAATGACATATAATAAATAAAATACAAAATGCATATATTGAACTTTTTCTTGTGAAAGGCTACTAATAATAATACTGAATAATTTATAAAGACCTTACTTTGAATATATTAACTATAACTTGTATATGGTCTTGCTTCAGATACCATTCATTGTTGGCTCAAAACCTTCAGGCATCTGCTAGAAAGCTGAAGATGAAGAGGAATTTCATCTTTCAACACTCTCCTGACATAATCATAACAGAGACCTGATTAAAACTCCACATCAAAGACTCAGAAATTACCTTCTACAGTTATGTTATTAGACAAGACAGACTAAACAGAAGAGGTGGTGGTGTAGCAATTATTTTTAAAAATGCACTAAAACTAGAAAAGATAACTGCTGAACCCCAGACATCCACAACGCAGAAATTCTTATCACCCGTCTGCAAATTAATACCCACAAAATGATGAATATCATAGCCACCTACCGGCCCTTTGGCAACAATCTTCCCCAGCATAGAATGCCTCCTCTGTTGGTCCACCCAGTCTTTCCTTCAGGAAACTATCATCTTAGATGATTTTAACCTAGACTGGTTCTCCTGCTCCTCAAACTCCCTTAACAACTTTATCAATTTGTGCAATTTCTCTCAAGTTATAAACTGCAGACAAATAGTTTCTGCAGTTTTCCTGGACATGTCAAAAGCCTTTGACACCATTTCCCACAAACTGATACTTAAACAAACTTGGTACTTGTAATCTCAGTTCTGCCTCCTTGGGTTGGTTTCACAGTTATCTATCAAACTGCCAACAGGCTACTAAATTGGAGAACTGTCTCTCCCCTCTACAACCTGTGTCCACTGGTGTACCCCAAGTTTCTATTCTTGAACCCCTACTCTTTATCATGTTTACAAATAACCTCACCTCAGCAACCCCACATGCCTCAGTCGGTCAATACACAGATGATGCATCTCTTATCTGCTCTGCCTCTTCCTCACAAGAGCTGCTAGAAAAGACACAAAAAAAAATTCCAGGAAATTGAAACTTGCCTATCAAACCACCAACTTATGCTTAACCTTAATAAGGTTAAGTTAATGATTTTTACAAACAAAACAGCCATGCACCACTCCCCACCCCTCACTATATCACTAGTTTTCAGAGGACTTAATTAAGTTGCTCTAATAAGCAAGGAGACCCACCACTCAAAAACCTTACATAGCTAAATTGAAGAAATGTTATTTATGATCCCATGGAAATAACCAGAACCCCAACAAATCAGAGGTACCTTTCACCCTAAGATACCTGTGTGAACTCATGGATGCAGATGTGGTCTATTTCTCCATTAAAGCTCACCTGTCTATCATCTGTGGGTGTCTGCCCCTCAAACTTCCTGTTTTGTCCAGACCTGAGGTCAAACGATTCCGTAAAGACGGTCTGCATCTCAGACCATCAAGAAAACCTTGTACCCCTCTTTGGGAACTCAGCTTCATACTGGAAAAGCATACTTTGCCTCCCTTTGAACCAGCAGCCTCAATAAATCTCATATTCTGCACCGGAAGATTATTCTGCTTCTGGCTGTCACTTCAGCCTGGAGAGTCTCAGGAACTACAAGCACCAATAGTCATTCTTTTGCTTATTTTTTTTTCACAAGGACAGGGTGACCCTGAGGGCTAACCCCTCCTTCATGCCAAAAGTAGTGAATGAGATGTCTCACAACTAGACCATCAGTCTTCCTACGTTCTTCTCCATCCCACAGAACTGGGGAGAAAGACTGCTATACTCTCAAAGTTCACAGACAGCTGAGGTTTTATTTGGACAACACCAAATCTGTTGGCAAGTCTGATCAACTGTTTGTTTCATTCATGGTTTCAAAACTGGCCAACACCAATATCTAAGCAAGCCGGATCTCCAAGTCCATCTCATTTTGTTATGTTCTACTTGGCAAACCTGTGCCTTCAAGCTCAGGGCAGTGACATTCTCCAGGGTCTTCTACAAAGGAGTGGCTATCAGGGCCATATTGGTAGCTGCCAGTTGGTCTTATAGGTTCATAGGTTGGTACTAGGCAATGGGCCCTAGGGGCCTATACAAGCCTAGCCATAACAATTCCCTGGATATTTCTTCTCGCAATATTTACTTCCCTGGACCCCTGTCTAGCAGGCCTACTGACATGATCCCCAGAGTGAATTTCCCATCTCCCATCCAATCGTCAAGGTTCCTTTTGAAGAGTGCCAAGAAGGCACTCTGCTTGACATGTATGGGCAGTCTATTCCAGAGTCTGGGGAGTCTCTGGGTCAGGAACCTATCCTTCCAGCATGTTTGTTCATTGTGATAAGGTTTAGATCGCTGGAGTGTGTGGCTCTGAGGGATTGGGATTTCTTTGTGGAGCATGTCTAACAGCTCAGGGTTTGACATGGCCTTGTATGTTAAGCAGAGATCGCCTCTGAGTAGATGATATGCCACATTGTATAGCTGGAGTTATTTTAGACGGTCAGCATATGGCATCTGCTTTAGGCCCTGTGATTCTTTTAGTGAGGTATTTCTGTGGCCTTTCCAGCTGTTGCAGATGTCTTGTGAGGTACATACCAAACGGGGCATTATACTCTATAATGGGTTTAATGAGGGATGAGTACAGTGGGACAATTACCTCCTTTTTTCTGGATGAAAAGCCCTTAGTGATGAGGTGCACCACATAGAAGGATTTCCTGACTGTTGTGGCGATGTGGTTATCGAAGGTGAGACCACTGTCCACCTGTGTCCCTAAGTCTGTCATCACACTTTCGATGTTTAGTGTACTGCCACCTATGTGGTAATTCATGGGTACATGTTTTTTTCCAAAGGGGATAACTATACATTTCTTGGCATTAAGCTTGAGCCCATGGCTCTGGCACCAGGCATCTGTTTCTGTAAGGCCCTTTTGTAGAATATCCACATCATTTGGTGATTCAATAATGGCTTCCAGTTTGCAGTCATCTGCGAACTTTGTTAGCCAGAGTCCCTTAGTGTTGGCCTGTACTTCAGAGAAGTAGATGCCAAGTAAGAGTGGTCCCAGGACTGAACCCTGAGGTACTCCACTTGCCTGGAGCTGGATTTGGAGTTGGCTACCTTTACAGTCTGGGTTCTGTCAGTAAGCCAGTTGGCAACCCATCGAGTGACGTAGGGATTTATGCCCAGCTTAGTAAGTTTGTTTATGATTCCAGAGTGGGGGATGGTGTCGAAGGCCTTGGGCGAGGTCCAGATAGGCTTGTGGACACCTTACCCTTGTCCACAGCTCTGGAGACTGATTCGAAGAAGTCAGTCAGGTTCAGGAGACAAGATCGGCCCTTCACAAACCCAAACTGGGTGGGGTCCAGTGTTTGAAGGTTGTCAATGTCTTTGTTTATAAGTTACATGATAATGCGTTCCATGCCCTTGCAGATCAGGCTCGTCAGACTGATGGGACGGTAGTTCCCGGGATTCAAGGTGGATCCCGCCTTGTGGAGTGGGATAACTGTAGCTGTGCGCCACTCAGTGGGCACGAAGCCTGAGGTGAGGCTATGATTAAACATGACACTTAGGTGAGGTGCCAATTCATTTTGTAGTTCATGTAGTACACAGCCCGGGATGTCATCTGGTCCCATGAATGCTGTATTCTTAGCTTTGTAGAATACGGTTTCTACCTGTGTGGCCGTGATTACCAGAATTTGGCATTCTTTTGGTATTGAGATGGGCCCTTTAGGGGGTGAGAGGGTGGTGAAGTTGGCACTAAATCGATCTGCCAGGATATTGGCAATATCCTTGGGATCAGTATATTTAATGCCTTTCTGTTGTAGCTCAGAGCAGATCTGAGCATTGCCATTTAGATTCTTGACATAACTATAGAAATCCTTGTGGTTGTCTTTGGAATCTTTGGCAATTTTATTTTCGTAACTAGCTTTTGATGATTTTATGAGGGATCTCAGCTTCTTACTGAGGCTTGTGACGGAGTTTTTTGCATCCTGGGATTTTTCTCTTTTCTGCAACAGTTTTTTTCCTTCTGTTGTATAGTTTGTTTATGGCAGGGGACCACCAGTTTGTCTTCCTTTTTTTGGAGGAGAGCATCTTGGTTCTATTTGGTATGGCATGGTTCATGCACGAGTGGATGTGCTCGTACAGTGCCTTACTGTAGGATTGTGCAGTCGAACTTTCAGATCCCATTTGCATGGGTGTCATGAAGTTTGTCACTTCTGACTTAAGTAGCATGAAGTTGGCTTTGGAGAAGTTTTTTAAAAATGTTTCCTTATTGAGGGGTTGGGGTGGGATGTGGATGTCAAGAGTGATTTGCTTATGGTCAGACCTGACCAGTGAGGGGGTGACTACTGGTGTGGAGCATCTATCTCCCGTGTTGGTAATGACCAGGTCTAGGATATTGGAGCCCCTGGAGGGACAATGGATTAGCTGATCCAGGGCACTGGAATTTATGAATTCCAAGAACCGTTTGGAAAAGGAGTTGGTACCCGAGTAGTTTTCCCAGTTAATGGCAGGGTAGTTGAAATCACCCAGTATTAGGGTGTTTAGTTGTATCTTAATGTTTTCCAGTATATTTAGAAAGGTGTAGTGAGAATCTTGAGGCATGGTGGGGAATCTGTAGCAAGCTACAATTTGGATTGCAGTCTTACTTACTGTTAATTGCACCTGGAGAATTTCAGATGCATTGTGTTGGGCAACTAGCTTGGAGGTTTGAATATCCTTGGTTAATGTGGACACTCCTCCACCTTTAGTGTTTCGGTCTTGGTTTGGTGGCCGAAAAGTGTGGTAAGAGTTGTAGCCTGGTATTGCAGGGGTGCTCTCTGGAGCCTTGAACCTGATCTCAGTTACTGCACAGATATCGATGTTCTCCATTTTTAGGAGTGCCTCGAGAGAGTGCATTTTGAGGTTTAGACTTCTAGCATTGAGTAGCATTACCTTCAGATTTTACATGCTTGTATCCGTTATGGTGGTGGTTTTGTCCTTTGAACCTTGCCTAAAAAAGGCACTATAGGGGTGGCAAGAGCTTTAGCTAGTAACCTGAATCCCAGGGGAGACAGGTGCAGACCATCTCTGGCAAAGCATCGTGGCTCGTCGATCATGTCTTCCCAAGCAGACAGATACTGGATCCCCATTGAATGACACCAGAAGCTTATCCAGTTGTTGAAGTCAATCATTTTGTCCTTATATTGTGGTGGTATTCTGGGCGAAGGCAGGATGCTACTCAGGGCTAGGGTCATACCTGCCTGGGCCACATGATCCAAGAGCTCTTCCATGTCTCTCTTCATGTAGTCCAGGGAGGTATGTCTCAAGTCATTCACTCTAGCATGGACAATGACAGAGTCGTATTTGTACTTGTTGTGGAGTGACTTCAGTGCATGTGTTATGTGGCTGATCCTGGCACCCGACAGGCAGCTGACTGTAATTTTCTTCTTGTTCAGCCTGGTGAGTAGTCATAGGTGACTCTATAGTCAGGCACACTGATGTCCCAAAGTGTTGGGTACATTGTCTTGCCTTAGGGGCTGTTGTTGGGTGGCACACTGGTGTTGTGAGCTATGTGTCACTTTGGTTGTGACTGGTGTTTGTTTGCGTTTCAGCTTCGGAGGTCCTTTTTGCTTGGGCAGGTTAATGTTAAGGGCCTCCGCATATGTAAGTTTAGTGTTACTACGTGTGGGTGTTGATGGGCTATGAGTTGCTTGAAGTTGTAGTGCAGGTGTTAACCTTCTCCTCTTGACTGTTTAGCACAATCTTGGCCGGAGAGAGCTTTTCTTCCAGTTTGGCTATGTAAGTGCATCTCTCGCAGGTTATAGTGTTGGGTGGTAGGAGGAGAAGGTTGTCTGTGTACATGAGGCAGTTGCTGCATTGCCCCAGTATGCCCAGATTCAACAGGTAGACAGGAGAAATCACCGGAAGCTGACCCTTGGACATGCCTGATGTTCATCGTGCATACAGCTGCAGTAATCACAGATGGGTTTTCTGCCGTCAGGCGGGTCCTCGGTCGGCCGAATTCCAAAGTCTAGGTCCGGCGTCGGTTGTTGTCGCTTTCTTTCCTGACGTCAGTGCGACAGGGGTATATAAGACACAGCCGACGCCATTTTCTCCAGTCTTTTTTGCCGCGCGGTGCCCGAAGCAGAAGCAGTTCGCAAGTGCCGGTCGGTCAGCTCCTGAAATTACGAAAATTTGGAAACGAAGTCTTCTTTAAAGCTAAGTACCCCGTTGGGGAAACTTTTCTTGCCTCAGACCGATGTCAGACAAAGTTAACAATTGTATTTCTTGTGGGAAGCAAATACCGCATAAGGATTTCCATTCCCTCTGCATACCTTGTTTAGGCCCAGACCACGACGTCTCGGGCTGTCGCTTTTGCGCTACTTTCAATAAACGCACTATTAAGCGTCGGCGGAGTTAAGCCCAGCACTTTTGGTAAAGCCTTTGATTATAAAATGTCGTCGGAGACTCCGACTACCGTTTTGTCCAAAAAACGCAAGGACAAAGACCGACACGCGAGGTCCGCGGTCTCCACGCCAAAACTGGCTACACGTGGTCCGGTTCTCAGCGAGGCGCCTACGCAGCCCCTGACTACCGACGACACTTCTTTGGCGGTGTCTTCTGTAACCGAGACCGCAGGTGCCTCGGCCCATACCCAGACTACAACCACCGAAGCCACTGTGAGTGTTGAGCCTCCTAATGTGGACAGGTCCACTTCCACCCATGGTGTCTTTAGACCCTCATCTTCCTTTTCCATAAAGGCCTTTACTAAGTCCAAATGAGCCATGCATCCCAAGAGGTCTGTTGCACAGGGCCCATCTCCAGGCCCCATACCTAAAAAGCAGATGCTAAAAATGGCTGAGGATTTAATTACTCTTGTCAGGAGTTCCAAACCCCCTCCAGACAAGAGACCCAGAGTGGAGGAAGATTCTCCCTCTTCTGACCAGGGCTCCATTTTTTCAGAACATTCTGATGAAGAGGAACACTCATACTCCCCTTTTGAAGATTCTGATGCAGAGCAGTCCATTCATTCTGTATCTCCCCCAGAGGATTTTTCTTTTGGGGAAACCTTGCACACCTTGAGGGAACACTTCCATTGGGAAGGCCAAGACTTTTCTGATTCCAAGAAAAGACTTAGGGAATTTCTTTTGTTACCTCAGCACAGACCTCTGGCGATACCTCCTGTCTTGGACATACTTGATGATGTTTACTCTGAGGCTTGCCTTAATCCGGATTCCCTGCCTCCTGCCCCAGTCAAGCCTGATAGGTACTACAGAGTTTCTAACTCTCACCAATTTCTTTACAAAAGCCATAATGCTGACCCTGAAACCATTTCTCAAGGCCCCAAGGGAATGAAGGCCTCTACTGCTAAGAATCCACTACCTTCCGAAAGAGAGTCTTGATCCTTAGAAAGGTGGGGAAAAAAGGTATATACCTCGGCCACCCTAGCCATGAGGGCCTTAAATTGTCAGTTCCATATGCTTAAATATCAGCAGTTTCTGTTATCACAATTAAGAAATAAAATGTCACAACCTGAACAACCAGATTTGAAGGAGTTGCAGGATATGATGCATAGTGCATAACAAGTGGGTAAACGCACCTTACAATGTGGCTATGATGCCCATGAGGCCTCAAGTAGAGCTGCTGTTACAGAATCAGTCATTCGTAGACATGCTTGGCTTAGGGGAACAAACCTTGCCTGATCATGTTAAAGCTAAACTACTGGATGCCCCTTTACAAAAGGATGTACTATTTGGAACTAATGCTGAGGAGATACTACGGAAAATGGAAGAAAAAGCTAAATCTATGCAAACTGTTGAAGCTTTTCTACAGGTTCAACCACCACATTTTAGCAGAAATTGGCCTTCAAAAAACTGGTCCTTTCCAGCCACGGACAAGCCCCAAAGAGGTAGATACAGGCGCACAAGGGGCAGAGGACAATCTCAAGGATCATATAGAGGCAGACAATGGCAAACTCCAGCACCAAGAAGTGGCGAAGACAGTGCACAACAATACAGGAAACAAACCCAATGACTTCCCCCTTTTCATGCCAAGCAAGTCTCAGCTGGCAGCACCCTTGGGAGGAAAGCTGGCATTATTTACAAGAAATTGGCATATTATCACAACAGACAAATGGATCCTGGACATTATAAACAGAGGCTACAGATTTCATTTTCTCACTCTTCCAAAAATGAGAGGCATGCCGAACCTGCCACACAATCAAAGGGCAGAGGCTCAAATACAAATTTCAAAGCTCATGGACATGAAAGCTATTCAAGAGGTACCTACTCACGAACAAGGTCAAGGTTTTTATTCCAGACTATTTCTGGTACCAAGGAAAGGAACCGACTGGAGACCCATTTTGGACTTATCCATCCTAAACACATTTCTACTCGTACCAAAATTCAAGATGCTCACATTACAGCAGCTTCTTCCCATGCTGGGCAAGGAGTTTTGGCTGGTAACATTGGACCTCAAGGAGGCATACCTGCATGTCCCAATCAGACAAAGCTGCAGAAGATACCTCAGATTTCTTGCAGGTTCAATCCACTATCAATTCTCTGCATTGCCCTTTGGCTTATCAACTGCACCAGAGTATTCACTAAATGCCTGGCATCAGTAATTGCCTACTGCAGACTTCAAGGGATACAAATTTACCCTTATTTGGACGACTGCCTGATCCAAGCGGACAGCAAACACATACTTCTGGAACATCTGGCTTATGTAACACGGTTATTGAATTCTCTGGGATACACAGTCAACAAAGAGAAATCCAGGCTAACACCATCTCAGAAAATAACTTTCCTGGGTGCCAACTTGGACACAAACACCCAGATGGCCTATCTTACGCCAGAAAAACAGGGGCAACTAACTCAGTACTTCAAAATACTAGCAAATTGTACCAGACTCACTGCAAGGAAAATCCTGCAGGCGCTGGGCTTCATGGCATCTTGCATTCTTTTAATCCCATGTGCAAAGTTGCATATGAGGAAACTTCAATGGTACCTAAAAAACCTATGGTCTCAACACAGCCACAGTTTGGAAACAATAATACTAATAATCCCATGTTTGCAAAAGGAATTTCTATGGTGGGCCCAAGCATGCCAAACAAACACAGGTCTTCCATTCTGCAAGCCTCAAGCAAATCAAGTCATCACAACAGATGCCTCAGACTACGCCTGGGGGGCCCACATGACAGACAGGTGCATTCAGGGCAAATGGTACCAAAAGGAAAAGCACCTTCACATCAATCAAAAATAAATGCTAGCAGTGATAAATGCAATTACAGCTTTCAAGGACCTCCTGCATCCAGGGCAATTATTGATAAGAACAGACAACACCACAGTAATGTGGTACATAAACAAACAAGGAGGAACACATTCATACCCCCTGTGCAGGCTAGCCATGTCACTTTGGAACTTGGCTCTGGAATGGCAAATCGAACTTCAAGCACAGTACTTGCCAGGATTGGAAAACACGCTGGCAGACAATCTAAGCAGAAATATGACAGACCCACACGAATGGAAGTTGCATCCTCAAGTGTTTACAAAGATAATCCAAGCGTGGGGAAGGCCAGACATAGATCTCTTCGCCTCCCACAGGAATCATCAATTGAAAAAGTTCTGTTCAAGGACCTTTCATCCAAAGGCCTGGAGAGTGGACGCCCTTTCTTTCAGTTGGGCAGCATGGACAGTTTACGCTTTCCCACCTTTGCCTCTTCTGCCCAAGGTGCTCTTGAAAGCAAGAGCAGACAGACCGAAGATGATACTGATTGCTGCAGACTGGCCAAGACAACACTGGTACCCACTCCTGAGGAGCCTAACACATACTCCTCCCTGGACCCTACCTCTAATGCCTCTTCTGACTCAGCACAGCTACAAAACTCTTCACAGTCAGCTGAAAACACTCAATCTGGCTGCATGGAAAATTCCTTAACACCACAACAGACCCTACTCTCCAAAGAGGTGCAGGATGTCATTTTGGAGGCCAGAAGGCCATCTACTAGAAAGGCTTACTCCGCAAAATGGAAACGGTTTTGCGCTTGGAATGAGAAAAAAGGCCAGGATCCTAGAAAACTGAATTTGCCTCAGATATTACAGTATCTAGCTGAGCTGTTGAACAGTGGACTTTCATTTTCCTCCATCAAAATTCATGCCTCAGCCATTTCTGCAGAATACAACACTGATCCACCCTTATTCTCTCACCCACTCTTAAGACAGTTCCTCAGAGGGGCTAAGAATATAAGACCTCCAAGGAAACAACCAATACCAGCCTGGGATCTTAATTACATTCTAGAAAAATTAACATTGCCTCCCTTTGAACCAGCTGCCTCAACAGATTTGCAATATTTGTCCTGGAAAACAGCTTTCCTTCTGGCCATTACCTCAGCTCGTAGGGTTTCGAACTTCAAGCCCTCATGGCTGTGCAGCCCTTTCTCATCTTCCATCAGGACAGGGTTTCCCTCTGAACCAACCCGTCATTTATGCCTAAGGTAGTATCCAGGGTAGCTTTAAATCAGGCCATACACTTACCTACCTTTTACCCCAATCCTCAAAACAAAGGGGAAAGGCTGCTACATTCCTTAGACATCCATAGACAGCTACGTTACTATTTGGACAGAACAAAGCCTTTCAGGAAATCAGAACAACTTTTGTGTCCTATGCTGTAGGAGCTCAAGGGAAGCCAATTTCCAAACAGACAATTTCAAAATGGATAGGCCACTGCATACGGTTTTGTTACTCCTTTCATGGCAAATCTGTTCCTACAGGCATCAGATCCCACTCCACAAGGGCCACAGCTACCTCTACAGCCTTCCTCAGAGGAGTCCCTACCAAAGATATTTTGGAGGCAGCCACTTTGAGTTCTGTGCATACCTTCACAAAACACTACCACCTGCCTTTATACTCCAAAACTAGAGCAGGCTTTGCCACTGCTGTTTTGCAGGGCATTCTGGCTCCTCCCAGTTCCACCTAGTGCCTACCACCCTGTGCGTAGCTTTGGGATTCTACCCATCTGTGATTACTGCAGCTGTATGCACGATGAACATAGTACAGTTTTGTACCTACCATAAATGTAGATGTTCGAGTGCTAATACAGCTGCAGTACAGGTTTCCCTCCCTCCTTCCCCTCTTGGTAAAGGCCTAGTGGCTAACACCTCCTCATACAACCTGATTGGGTTATCCTTCTATGGTGTATTTGCTTGCAACTACTGATTTTTGATTATATTGCTTTGCATGATTATATATATAATTTATGTATTGCCTTCCTTCTGGGGGCACCTGACATCTGGGGCAAGAAAGACTGAAGAAAATGGCGTCGGCTGTGTCTTATATACCCCTGTCGCACTGACGTCAGGAAAGGAAGCGACAACAACCGACGCCGGACCTAGACTTTGGAATTTGGCCGACCGAGGACCCGCCTGACGGCAGAAAACCCATCTGTGATTACTGCAGCTGTATTAGCACTCGAACATCTACATTTATGGTAGGTACAAAACTGTACTTTTAGGTGCTTTTTTTGTAAAGTTTAGGAGCTATTTTCCCTTACCTTTGCAAGGTACTTTGCAATTATAGGTTGCTTAGTGCCTCTGATTAATTTCACCTTAGTGACAAGGAGAGTTGAGTGCTTGTATCAGTTTCAGGCTTCCTAGTGCTTTCCAGCAGGTTTTAGAGCAAGTGCTAGTCACAGGGGTTCAGATTTTCGTGCTACTACTGAGAAACCAGCTAGTTCTAATGGAAAATTTGAAGAGCAGACTTTCTGGCACTTGGAAAAGTTTAACTGTAGTCTTGCGGTGCTGCACGATGCGAAAAATGTGCAGACACACGTGTTTTTAAGCCAGAAAGCTGAAAGGGATAGAAATCGGCCCAAAAAGGCTAATAAAATTACAATTTCAGAGCTGGAAATCACTCCTCTAGTGCTAGGCAGTACAATGCTCACCACTCCCACTGGTAAGCAGTAGGACTTCCCTCTACCACAGCAGGGTCTGGATAGCTCTGAACACAGGAAATAAAGTCCTGAGACAAGCAAAGCCTGCTTTCATTAAACACTACAAGATTGATTATTTTTCAAGATTCAGTGTCCTTTGCTATGTCAGTCTTTTTCTGGCCTGTTGAACAGTTACCCTGTCATCTAGCTAGACCCCTCCTTGCATTCCCTTGAACTCATGGAAGCACCCACTTGTTTGGAGTACTGCAACAGTCATTTCATTCAGGACATAGTACAGTTGTGTAACAACTTACCATACCAGTAGATGTGCTGCTGATCAGTGTTGCAGTATTCTTTCCCACCCTCCTTCCACTCTGAGTTGGTTAGTCATATATCTATATATATATATATATATATATATCTATATATATATATATATATATATATATACATACATACATATACGTATATACAAACCAACCGACAAGAGAACTTGGACTCCACAAGGGAGACTGGGGAAGAGAAAGAACACCGAAGAGATAACTCACCCCACAAAGAAGGTAATACAGACTATGGATTAGTTATCAATATTTCAAACTATGTTTTGAATAAGCATGAGCTCTCTGTGTTAAACAGAGGCTTGAGTTTTATACCTGCAGGCTGCAATGACCTTACAGATATTATAGTTGACATTAAGTTTTTTACTAGGAATTTAGCGTTGAAACTAATGTTTAACAAGGACACCAATAACACTGATATTGATGTAACTAAGACTCATATGATGTTTAAGAAACCTTCTAGCTTCATGCCACAACTTCATCCTCTGTTAGAAGCCTTTGAACAGGCATGTGAATCTGATCTGTTTGCCTTATATAATGATAAGAATGTGAAACCTGACTTTTACAATTTAACTTTACAGGAAAGACAAGCTCTAATGAGCCTGCGGAACAATGACTCAATAGCGATTAGACAAGCAGACAAAGGTGGAGCTATTGTTGTCTTGAATCAGTCCAGTTACTCTAGGGGGATGGAAAATATGCTAGCTGATAAAGACACTTATTATTCTATCACCAATTATGAGTTAAACAATCTCATTAAATGTGTACATACTGAACTATATGATTTGATGTTGAACAATGTTTTAACTAGGGACTTATACTTATACATGCTAGTAGAGAAACCCCTAGTACCATCCTTCAGAGGCTTACCGAAAATACATAAGGACATGTTGAATCCTCCCTTGAGACCTATTGTCTCGAGTCGAGGATGGTTAACTGAACCATTGTCAATATATTTGGATAAGATGTTAAAACCAATTGTTATGGGAATCAGTTACATCCTGAAGGACACACCCCATTTTTTGGAGAACTTAGCCATTTATAGCAATTCCATGTTTAATGTTGGGGATTTTCTTGTCACTCTTGATGTTAAATCACTTTTTACATCGATACCCAATGATATAGGCATGGAATACGTTAGAACATTGTTGTGTGCCAAGAAGATGCCCAGTGATTCAGTGTCTAGATGTATGTGTCTCTTAGAGATTGTTCTTGAAAATAATGTTCTTTGTTATGAGGAGAGATATTTACAGACCAAGGGTAGCGATAGCACACCTTGTGCCAATGCCTACGCCAACTTGGTTCTGGCACAGTGGGAGGATTTATATATTTTTAATCCTGAATTTGAATATAAGGAACATCTTAAATACTTTAATCGTTTTGTGGACGATATTTTTTTGATATGGGGTGGTAGTTTGGAGCAACTGCAGCTGTTCATTGATTATTTAAATGGAACGACCAGTTTTCTCACCTTTGACTGTTGCAAAGCTACTAGTGAAATTGAGTTTTTAGATGTTAAGATTATCAAAGGCAGCAATTGTTTTGAGACAGAGGTCTATAGGAAATCCTGCTGGAGAAACAACCTTCTCCATCGTCAAAGCATGCACCCCAGACACGTTCACAATAATATTGTCAAGAACCAAACTCTAAGGGTCTCTAAGTTAACATCTCAAGACCCGGTGTATAATAAACATAAGCTTCAACTTGCCAGGAATTTTATTTCCAGAGGATATAACCCCGATCATGTTTTTGAGAACATCACTATGAGTGACACACTTAGGAATGATGTAGGAGCTCCTTTGATTAATAAACCCAAAGATTTTCCAGCTACTAACAAGATTAAGAACAATTCTGATGTTCACAGGATGGTTATTCCTTATACTAATAAAAATAAACACGTGTTGAATATATTACACAACAACTGGAGACTTCTCATGGCAGATGACAAGATCAAGAATCTTATTGATGAGAGACCAAGGGTAGCGTATAAGAATATGTCTTCCCTTAATAGATTGCTTTGTTATGATAAGGCCGACAAACTACCCCACAGACCTCTTACTAAGATAGGCACTCATCCCTGTCATACGTGTAATCAATGCAGACATATATTGACTACTGATTGTTTTGAACACCCTCATACCAGGCGCAGTTATTTTTTCAGAGGTTATGCTGATTGTAAGTCTGATTGCTTAGTGTATGTTGCCACATGTCAGCAATGTTCTGTTTTTTACGTAGGTATGACAACTAGGACCCTACGTGAACGAATTAGGGAGCACATTTATGCCATAGCCAAATGTAATACCACCAATGCATTAGCAAAACACACGCAAGAATCAGGACCTACACATTGTTTTAGGTTTCAGGTTCTGGAATTGGTGGGTAGAACTGGCAGGCTAGGGGACATTAAAAATAAAGTTGAGGAAAGAGAAGGGAAGTGGATATTAAAGCTACAAGCACACAAATTTGGCATAAATGATAGATTAGTCCTTAGACCTTTTCTAGCTAATAGACCTCCAAGGCACTAAAATGGATTATAGCTTGTATATATAAAAATATCATTCCGTCACATATGATGGATTGGTCTTCACAAGAATTTTTCAGCAATAGACCTATATGGTACCAGCATGTGTTTTTAGGATTTTATGTATTTGTTTTTATATTGAATGTATTGTTTTTATACTGTTTCTCATTCTGATTTGTCAATGTAAGCACATGATATGTATGTCATTCCTACTTAAATAGATGGTTTACCAGCTGCTTTCATGTCTGATGAAGCGTTAGTTATACCATACTGCAGTTTGCCTGTGTTTTTATACTAATAAACCTGTGTTTAATCTACTGGGAACTCATCTTTATCAAGATTTTGGCCTATGGTGCACCTTCTTATGTTTTAATTTTGCTGTTCCTTTTATTTGAAGGTGCTTTACCCAGCAAGAGTTTTCTTTTTTCAAATATATATATATATATACATACATATATTGTGTGTATGTGTGTATATATATATATATATATATATATGTGTGTGTATATATATATATATATATATATATATATATATATATATATATATATATATATATATATATATCTATATAATATCCCTTTTTCTACCCTGCAACATGACCCTAGGAGCGAGGGGGACTTCTTACCACATCATTCTGCTCCCTCTTAGCTGACCCAGGCACTGTCAGTGGTCTTCAGGCTGTTGGCTTGCAGATAGTCTGGGAATCCATGCTCATATGTCTGCCTGGATACTCCTATGCTTGCGATCTGTGGTCACACGTCAGACATACGTCCTAGGGAAGGATATACTTTGGTACACCGGCTAGACATCAGCGGTGATGACCCACTTGTTTGGAATACACTCTTATTCATTTCTTACAGAACTGAACTTTCCTTGAAGGAGCTTGAGACTAGGAGCACTGGCATAGTTGCTGGATCAGATCTAATGAGCATCTGTTTTCAAACATATTGAATAAAACAGACTTGGGATAACAAGGCTCTAACATTTTGGTAAGTACATAATTTCCATTTACACATTGCTTTTTTCCTTTAATGTTGATTTTAGCAAGGGCAGGGCAAGCCCACCTGCACCCTACATTGTAGTTTGACCCCCCCCATACATACACAAATGTCACCCTCCATCATTTTGGAGAAAGGGAAATATGCTGTAAGAAATGGGGAGCCTCAGACTTGGAATATGTATGCCTGCATTTTCATTCATTCAGTTTTGCTGTTCTGAATATCAAATGATTAAGGTCAAAGTCCTTTTACAATTTGCTGGTCCATCTTTTTGAAAGCTAGTCCTGGAACCATTTTCACCTTTTAACTCATTCACTCCAGAGCACCTCAGAAAAAGCTGCCCGCTTAATTCCACCGTAGGAACAACAGTGCAGCCTCAGCTCATTTTCAGAAAATCTATTTGTAATACCATGCAGAAAATAAATGTTCATAACTCTTTAACTATAAGAGCTAGACAAAAAATGTAAATGCAAAAGTTGTTCAGCGGACATTGATTTTTCCAACAGTGTAAATGCCGATAGTGTGTATCAGTCATTATTAAATATTTGGCAAGGAATGCTGATATTGTGCATATTTTTTATCTTTTTGGAAAAGCAAAGCACAATATCTTGGTCAGTGTACCATGTAGACCCATACAATTTCTATTTAATTTGTACGAGTGTCAGCTTTAAAATTATACCTTAACCATTACTGTGTGATGCTCCTTTACGGAGATATTCACAGAAATATGATTAATATATTTGTCATAATTGATGAAGCATAATATGTCATCACCTGTAACAGAGGCTACATATCAGTGTACAAGATATGTGTCTCAGTGTCAGCTTCAAAATGATTCATAATTTGTGTCATCACCATGCTCCTTTGCAAAGATATGGGCATAATAATGAGAAGTATTGGAAATGTATAATTTTCATAATCCTACAAGACTAAAACTGTGGTATCTGTAAATGTGTACAGTGCACACACAGTTCTTTTACCATGTTGTAAGGAGTAACACTGTCTTCGAAATGAGGTATTACTTGGCACAGTGACATGTTCCCTTGCAAAGTTATTTACCAAAATATCAAAATATGAAAAAAATCATAATTTCCATAACGTTGATATAAACCTCAACACAACAATGAATAGAACATGCTGGAGGGGTAGATTCCCTTTGCAGAGACTTCCCTTACTATGGAACAGGGTCCCGATCTACATAAGACAGAGCCCCTCACTATCACTCTTTAAGAGGAACCTTGATGAGTAACAGGAAGTTCACACCGGGGATCACACCAACAGCACAACTAGATAGGGGCCAAGGGTACTAGCTGCTAGTACAAGGGTCTAGGGAACTACTAATGGGGCGGTGAATACCACAGAACGTGGCTGGGCTAATATATGCCTTCAGGCAGATAGCCCAGTACCAACCTATGAACCTAAGTACAAAACAAACTTTGATATCTGTACATGTGTACAATATACAGGCACAATAATTTTACCATGTTGGAACTATCAATACTGTCTTCAAAATGAGGTATTCATACTGCTGAATTGGGTACATGTGAATATAAAAAGCAATGTAAGGACTACCACTCCACTAATGAAGCCAGGGCAGGCATGGGACTTCAGTGGCATGCAAGGCCATCTGATCTCTCCGATACCTTTGCTGGCTACCCACTCATACATTTGATACCACTACAGTCTCACAACCTCCTTCAGTGTCAGCAGTCTGCCTTACCTATGCCTTTTTTCTCTACATGTGTCCATTCAGCAGTGGACCTAAGGGATCAAGTTCTGTATTACTAAACCCTTCCTGTCATCTAAACTCTGCACATGCCTGATAAAAGCAGAATAAAAGTAATGCAGGATTGTTGCTGACATATTCAGTTGTATGTGGTAGCACTCTCCTGAAACAGTTGATGTTAGGGAGTCCAATCTCACCTTCATTTTTACATAAGGGTTCGGAGCCGATCCTCTGCTCCAACTCAGCCGATTTTCAAGCTCGAAGACTTCTGGTTGGCTCGTGGCTAAGCAGGTATCCCATGGTGCACCAGTGCAATCCCAGATCTTGTTTGCCGCGTCGACGAGTTCGGATGTGCATCTCTTGGCTCTGGCTAAGTCTTTTGCATTCTTTCATTAACTAGTGGTTTTTTTTGCATATTTACTGGAAATATATATATATAGGGCTTTACTTTAATCGTCTTGTGGTCTTGTGTGACCATAGTAGTGGTATCCTGTGTGCCAGTAGTTAGGCGCTGTTGCATTTTTTTGCTTAGATCGTTAGTTTTGGCGGTTTCACCATTTTTCTGTTATTTACTGGAAAGTGTACATATAGGGCTTTACCTTAATTGCCTTTGGTCTTGTGTGACCAGTAGTAGTAGTATCCTGTGTATCGGTAGTTAGGCGCAGTTGCGCTTTATTGCCTAGATCGTTAGTTTTGGCTGTTCGCCATTCTTAATCAGTAGGGGCTCCTATTGATTAATTCCCTATTAATCGATTATTTTTAACTGGTGGTCTTTGGCAGGGATCCGCTAAAATCTTTATCACTTTTACAGTTGCAATTTTTTTCCTACCTTATTGAACTTGTGTGTCTGGTGTGTTTTACTTGGTCTGTTTGAATTAGAAGACCCAGTTCTTCACAGGGCTAGGCCCGTTTAACTTTGAGGACCTAGTCCTCGTGTTACTACTTTACTGTATTTTTATTTGAAAAAAATTCCGGTGTGACTGAATATCTGTCTGTTGTTTTAGTTGAAAGACTAGTTTCTCTTAGACCAGGCTAGGCCCGTTTAACTTAGAGGACCTAGTCCTTGTGTAATTCTTCTGCAGGACTAGGCCCGTTTTAGTTAGAGGACCTAGTCCTCAGTTATTCTCTTTCACATTTCTCCTCTGGTTGCTTGTGTGTTTGCAGTGTCTAAGGATAGCAAGGAGCACAAACCCTCTGGATTAAAAAAAATGTATGAAGTGCTCCCAGAAAATGTCTTTGACGGATGGCCACAGTAGCTGTGTCTACTGCTTGGGAGCCATCCATTTGCAGGAATCATGTTTGTTCTGTCATGCTTTCTCTAATAGTGTGTTGCAAGAGAGAAAGAACAAACTGATATTCAGGGGTCTTCTGAAGCCAACCTTCAAGGAAGCCTTATCTGGTTCGTCGGCTTCTGTCTAAGTCTTCAAAGTTAAGATCCAACTCAAAATCAAAAGGTTAAGAAAGTCCTTCTCTGGCACCGGCTAGTGTTTCGGAGCCGCCTTCCAGATTAACAAAATCTGCCTCCTCGACTCCTCAGTCTTCGGAGCCGAAGGAGAGCACCGTGGTTTCAGAGTCGGTCACAGGTGCCTCAGTTCCGACTGCTGAACACTTGGTAATAGTTGACTCTTCTGCTCGGAGCCGGTTTGTAGAGTCCCTACCGGTCTCCTTGCTGGTCAAATCTCCAGTGCCTGCTAGGTCGAGATCCCCAACTTTATCTTCTAGATCTTCCAGGAGTCTTTCGTAAGAAGATGTGGAAAGGGTAGTACTGAGACTCCTAAAGTCGTCTGCTCTGCTTAAATTTTTGTTGGCTCCGACCCAGTCGGCTCTGGAGCCACTCGTACCAGTTTTACCCTCTTCCGTGATTCCTCCTCTGAGCCATGTTGGCTTTTCGGAGCCAGAGTGCTTGTTACCAATGGAGGAACCCTCGGTTCCACCTCCCCTTGCTATTTCATTGGAGCCGAGTTCGGCACCAACATGCTCAGCTCCGTCCGTTGTGTCCAGGGACCGAAGCTGTTCTGTCAGCGCCGATGGGGAGGGTTGAATCGATCTTCATCAGTTCCGAGCTTTCCTCTCTGTGCTTCCATCAGGGTGAGCTCGGACCCTGCATCTATCTCGGAGACTAAGGCTCGGGCTCCGGCACTGTCCTTTGTCTCTTTGGAGCGGTGATGGTCTTCGGAGCCAGAGAGGTCTGCTTTTGAGGTGAAGAGTGTGCTGTCACAATCTACAGCCCCTGCCAGTGGTACAAGCACTCTTCCCCCCCAGTGCTCCCACTTCAGTCTCAGTATCTACTCTCTCCGGAGACAGCGGAGACCCGCAGCCTCAGGAGCCACCGGCTGGTGGCCCCCGATCTTCCGGGGCCTCCCCAAAAGGTCCTTTCGAGGAGCCTCCTCTGAAGAGAGTATGGAAGAGGAAGCATATTGACTTCCAGGATGAGTCTCTGACATCGGACACTGACCTTGTGGAGTCAGAGGGGTCCCCCAAGTCCTCTGATGATGTCTCCTTTGTGGACATTCTAGAGATCCTTAAACAGAGGTGCAACTGGCCCACTGTCAATTCTTCAGATGAGGAGTCTGTACCTGAAGGCTTTTGGGTCTCAATTCTCTGCTCTTGGGTGTCTCCACCTTTCGACGAGCTAATAGATCTGGTTAGTCGAAGGTGAGGGATACTCCCTATGCCGTGGAGCCTGTCCATAGAAGACCAAATAAGTTCCTGTCTGCCCCTCCTGGAAAAGAATTCTTGTCTAAGGACGTTCCCGTAGATGCCATGGTTGTGGTGGCGGCCACGAAGGATGTGTTGGCGGAGACTTCTTCCTCTGTTCATCCGCCAAACAAGGAGTCTCGACAGATGGACAGATTTGGGAAGCATGTATTTGGTTCAGCAGCTTTTACACTTCAATCTCTGAACTATCTTACCCATTTCACGAGGTTGCAAAGTGATCTCCTCAAGGAGTTAGGAGATTCCATACAGGGTGCTTGTCCTGAGGGAGTCCCTGATAGGATCTCTGCTCAGTTGTCCACCCTAAATTTGGTAGTTAATTCCTCCATGCGGCTGATGGAGTGAGCAGAGCAGCGGGTTCAGGAGTTGCCCTTAGGCCCCACTCCTGGATGCGCTTGTGTAACTTTGCGGAGCCTTTTAAGTCCACTTTCACCAACGCCCCATTTGATGGTTTCTCCTTGTTTGGTCCCAAGGTGAAAGAAACACTCACTTGGTGTGAGCAGCAAGGAAAGACTCTCTCTGCTGTGGGAGTCCATTTTACCGTCCCCTCTTGACCATACCCCAAAGGTCAAAGGGGAGGTTAAATGTGGTTCAAAAAGTCCCAGAGGGCCTTTCCGGACACAGAGTGAATCCTCCTTCAGAGGCAGAGGAGGAGGAAATGGTAGACTTCGCCCTAGAGGCAGGGGCGGTCCGCAATACCCGCGAGGCCATGATTCCTTTTGAGGGTGGCCTTATCGGCGCTCCTGATGTGGGGCCTGACTGCGTTTCTCTGAGGCCAGTCGGGGGCCGCATCTCTTTGTATTCAGAAGCCTGGCTAAATATAACCCAAGACAAGTGGGTACAAAAAGTTGTTACCAGAGGCTATAGCATACCCTTTTCTCTTCCATTGTTTGTTCCCCAGAACATCCCAGATGTTCATCGTGTTACCCTGCTGCAGTCATCACACTTGGGTTATATCCTGCTGTCAGGCGGTCCCGCAGTCGTCCCGAATTCCAAAGTCTTGGTCCGGCGTCGGTTGCTGTCGCTTCTTCCTTGACGTCAGTGCGCCAGGGGTATATAAGAGGCATCCGCCATTTACTTCAGTCTTTCTTGCCGCGCGGTGCCCGAAGCCGAAGCAGTTCGCAAGTGCCGGTCGGCCGACACCTGAGATTTTCTAATCGAGTTTCATTCCGAAGTCTTCAAAGCTAAGTACCCCGTTTGGGAACCTTTTCTTGCTTCAGTCCGATGTCGGAAAAAGTTAACAATCCGATGTCAGAAAAAGTTAACAATCGCATTCCCTGTCGTCAGTGCGCCAGGGGTATATATAATGCATCGGACGCCATTTTCTTCAGTCTTTCTTGCCGAGCGGTGCCCGAAGCAGAAGCAGTTCGCAAGTGCCGGTCGGCCGACTCCTGAGATTTTCGAAGTCGAATTTCAGATCCGAAGTCTTCAATAAAGCTAAGTACCCGTTGAAACTTTTCTTGCCTCAGACCGATGTCAGAAAAAGTTAACAATTGTATTTCTTGTGGGAAGCAAATACCTCATAAGGATTTTCATTCTTACTGTATTCCTTGCCTAGGCCCAGACCATGACGTCACTGGTTGTCGGTTTTGTGCTAGGTTCAATAAGCGAACTATAAAGCGACGCTTTGATTTCGCACGACACTACTTCGGTAGGAAATTTAATTACACTATGCCGTCAGAGCAACCGACTACCGGCGTGCATAAAAAACGCAAAGATAAAGACAGGCAGCCTAGATCCAAGCCAGACTCCGAGGCCTCGGCTGGGCCAGTCACCGGTTCTCCGGTTTTCAGTGAGGCGCCTACGCAGCCCCTGGCTACCACAGAATTGGAACCCCAGACCGCTTCAGATTCTCTAGCAGAGAGTTCTAGGCCGACGCAGCCATTTTCTTTAGGCCCTACCGACGACATTGCAGAAGGAGAAGCCGATGCTGTAGAAACGCCTTCGGTTTCAGAAGGTGTCTTCAGACTGACTACTCTCACCATAAAATCTTATGCTAAGCTTAAGACTCAGCTAAAACCTAAAAAGACTGCACTTCAGTCTCCAGTTCAAGGCCCCATGCCTAATAAAAAGATGCTTAAAATGGCTGAAGATTTGATTTCTTTAATCAGGGGTCCCCCCCCCCCCTATGAATATTCTGATGCTGAAGATTCCATTCCCTCAGCTTCTCCCCCTGAAGACTATTCCTTTGGGGAAACCTTAAATGCCATGAAGGAACATTTCCACTGGGAAGGTCAGGACTACTCCGACTCAAAGAAAAGGCTCCGAAAGTTTCTTTTACTCCCCCAGCACTGACCACTTGCTATCCCCCCAGTTTTAGACATTGTGGATGATGTTTACTTAGAATCTAGTCTAAATCCAGATTCTCTGCCTCCTGCTCCAGCCAAACCAGATAGATACTATAGAGTGCCTGACTCGCACAAATTCCTTTACAAAAGCCCTGTTGCTGATCCAGAGACAATCTCCCAGGGTCCCAAAGGGGCTAAGGCTTCTATGGCTAAAAATCCTGTACCCTCTGAATGGGACTCCAGAGCACTAGATAGGTGGGGGAAGAAGGTTTACACCTCAGCTACTCTAGCTATGAGAGCACTAAATTGTCAATTTCACATGCTTAAATACCAGCAATTCCTTATGTCTCAAATGAAACAAAAGATGAGCACGTACCCTCAACAGTCTGAATTCAAGGAAATGCAGGATCTGTTGCATGCAGCTGAACAGGTGGGCAAACATACTTTACAATGTGGATTTGATTCCTTGGAAGCTTCCTGTAGAGCAGCTGTTACTGGGTCTGTTATACGTAGGCATGCTTGGTTAAAGGAACAAACTCTGCCTGATCATGTTAAAGCAAAGTTACTAGATGCACCCTTACAGCAGGATGTCTTATTTGGGGTTAAAGCAGAAGAGGTTTTAAAGAAAATGGAGGATAAGGCAAAATCTATGCAGACGGTCAAAGATTTCTTACAGGTACAGCCCTCATGCTTCAGCAGGAATTGGCCAACAAAAAATTGGTCCTTTCCAGCTTCTGACAGACCACAGAGGGGTAAATACAGGCGCCCAAGGGGTAGAGGACAAGCACAAATACCTTACAAACCTCACCAATGGGGCACTGCAACACAGAAGGGAGGAGAAGACAAGTCCCAAACTACTAGAAGGCAAACACAATGACTTACACCTCAAACTGCCAAGCAAAACTCTCTTGGCAACTCCCTTGGAAGGAAAATTAGCACTTTTTGCAGACAACTGGCGCATCGTCACAAAGGAAAAATGGGTCCTAGACAGTATCTCACAAGGATACAGATTCCATTTCCACACCTTGCCAAGGATAAAAGGAATGCCAAACCTGCCACAAAATCAATGGGCAGAGGCACAAAAACAATTACAGCTCTCATGGACATAAGAGCCATTCAGCTGGTACCTACACAGGAACAAGGCCAAGGATTTTACTCAAGGCTCTTTCTAGTCCCCAGAAAGGACAATGCTTGGAGACCCATTCTGGACCTTTCAATTCTAAACACCTTCTTGCAAGTACCCAAATTCAAGATGCTTAACACTACAGCAGCTTCTTCCCATGTTGGGCAAGAAAGCTTGGCTAGTAACGTTGGACCTCAAGGAGGCATACCTGCATGTCCCTGTCAGACAAAATTGCAGAAGATACCTCTGTTTCATTGCAGGTTCAACCCATTGCCAATTCTCTGCACTGCCCTTTGGCTTATCTACTGCGCCCAGGGTCTTTACAAAATGCCTGTCACCAGTAATTGCATATTGCAGACAAAGAGGAATTCAAATATATCCATACCTGGACGACTGCCTCATCCAAGCAGAAAGCAAGGACATTCTCCTACAACATCTGGCTTTTGTAAAACACCTTCTAAGTTGCCTAGGGTACACAGCAAACGAAAAGAAATCAAAACTAGTGCCCTCACAAAATATGACATTCCTGGGTGCCAGCTTGACTACAACGGCAAAGATGGCTTATCTGACGCCAGACAAACAACTACAACTAACTCAATACTTCAAAACAATGGCAACAAAGACCCAACTCCCTGCAAGAAAAAGTCTGCAGGCCTTGGGCTTCATGGCATCTTGCATACTACTAATACCATTTGCAAAACTGCATATGAGGAAATTACAATGGTACCTGAAAAGCGTATGGACTCAACACAGCCACAGCTTGGAAACAATGATACCTCTCATTCCCTGCCTTCAACAGGAGTTTCTATGGTGGTCACAGGCATGTCACCTCAACAAGGGTCAGCCTTTCACCTTACCCCCAGCCAGGCAAACTATAGCAACAGATGCATCGGACTATGCCTGGGGGCACACATGGCAGGACGGTGCGTTCAAGGCATATGGACTGCAGATCAAAGGAATCTGCACATCAATCAAAAAGAAATGCTAGCTGTTCAGAATGCCCTGATAGCCTTCAAGGACTTCTTACATCCACGACAGCTTACAATAAGGACAGACAACACCACAGTAATGTGGTACATAAACAAACAAGGGGGTACACACTCCTACCCTCTGTGGAGGCAAGCAATGACCTTGTGGAACACAGCACTGGCTTACCAAGTTGAGTTACAAGTTCAATTCCTGCCATGAAAAAAGAGCACATTGGCAGACGACCTCAGCAGAAACATCATGGATCCCCACGAGTGGAAACTGGATCCACAAGTATTTGCAATGATAGCTCAAAAATGGGGGCACCCAGGCATAGACCTGTTTGCCAGCCCCCAAAACTATCAGCTAACAACATTTTGCACAAGGACGTTTCACCATCAAGCTTGGAAAGTGGACGCAGTCTCATTCAGTTGGAAAATGCTGACAGTATGTGTCTTCCCTCCATTGCCCCTTCTCACAAAGGTGCTGCTGAAAGTCAGGATGGAGAGACCCCGAATGACACTCATTGCCCCAGACTGGCCACGCCAGCACTGGTACCCACTATTAAGGAATATGGCCCAGGGCCCACCATGGATTTTCCCACAAATTCCTCATCTGCTCACACAGCAAGACAGTCAGATCCTACACAGCCAGCTCAAAACCTTAAATTTGGCTGCATGGCAAATCACCTAAGCAACCAGCCAGCTCCTCTTTCTCAAGCTGTTATGGAGGCTATTCTGGAAGCCAGGAGGCCCAGCACCAGGAAGCCTACTCAGACAAATGGAAAAGGTTTTGCGCCTGGAACCAAGTTAAAGGCCAAAATACCCTTCAGCCGGACATACCTCAGATTCTACAATATTTGACTGAGATGTTACACAAAGGTCTTTCTTTTTCATCTATTAAAATCCATGCCTCAGCTATTTCAGCTCACTACAACACGGATCCTCCCTTATTTTCACATCCACTTTTAAGGCAGTTTCTCAGAGGGGCCAGAAACGTTAGGCCTTCCAGGTGAGTACCAACTTGGGACCTCAGTTTTGTTCTGGAAAAACGTACGCTACCTCCTTTTGAACCAGCTTACTCAGCTGACTTAATGTTTATATCATGGATGACTGCCCTGCTGCTAGCAATTACTTCAGCCAGAAGAGTCTCAGAGCTTCAGGCACTAATGGCAGTAGAGCCTTTCCTCATTTTCCATCAAGACAGAGTTTCTCTACGAACTAACCCCTCTTTTATGCCTAAGGTGGTATCCAGTGTGGCTCTAAATCAAACCATCCATTTACCCATCTTCTTTCCAAATCCACAGAACAAAGGAGAAAGACTCCGGCATTCCTTGGACATTCACAGGCAGCTACGTTACTACTTTGGATAAAACTAAGGTTTTCAGAAAATCTGACCAGCTTTTTGTATCCTGTGCTACAGCATCTCAAGGAAAGGTGATCTCAAAACAGACCATTTCCAAATGGATAGGACATTGCATACGTTTTTGCTACACCCACCATGGAAAACCAGTTCCTGCTAGCATAAGGCCCCACTCTACCAGGGCAGCAGCTACATCTACAGCCTTCCTCAGGGGGGTCCCAACCAAGGATATTCTGGAAGCTGCAACTTGGAGTTCAGTACACACCTTCACCAAACACTATCACTTACGACTTTACTCTAAGACTAGAGCTGGCTTCGCCACTGCAGTTTTGCAGGGCCTTCTAGCCTCCTCTAACCCTGTTTGACTCCACCTCCCATCCTTAGCTTTGGGATTCTACCCAAGTGTGATGACTGTAGCAGGTAACACGATGAACATAGTACAGTTTTGTACCTACCATAAATGTAGATGTTCGAGTGTATACCGTGCTGCAGTCCAGGTTACCCTCCCTCCATCCCCTCTGACCTAACTAAAACCTTTCAATACCTTAAAATCTGATACAACCTTTGAGGTGTATTTGCTTATAGCTGGAGGGATGTTTTGGTTGTGATGAACTTTTATTATTGGTACTATCTACTGACCACCTTTTGGGGGGCACCTGACATCTGGGGCAAGAAAAACTGAAGAAAATGGCGTCGGATGCCTCTTATATACCCCTGGCGCACTGACGTCAGGGAAGAAGCGACAGCAACCGACGCCGGACCAAGACTTTGGAATTCGGGCCGACTGCGGGACCGCCTGACGGCAGGATAACCCAAGTGTGATGACTGCAGCAGGGTATACACTCGAACATCTACCTTTATGGTAGGTACAAAACTGTACTGTATTCCACCCAATCACAGGGTCAGGCAGCTGTGTAGATCAACAAGTTGCTCTCAAAGAGTCATCCAGCCAGTCCCAGCAGACCAGACAGGATCCAGAACTTACTCCAGGTTCTTTTTAGTCCCAAAACGAACCGGAGACTGGTGGCCAATATCAGACCTCAGCATATTAAACGAATCTGTGAAAAAGGACAAGTTTCGGATGGTCACACTGCAGTCGATACTCCCGTTGTTAGGGAAAGACTATTGGATGTGCTCTCTGGATATCCAAGACGCCTACTACCATATAAAAATGGTCAAGGCATCAAGCTGGTATCTGCGCTTCCGGCTGGGAGCCAGGCATTATCAATTTCGTGCTCTGCCCTTTGGTCTCACCACAGCCCCCAGGGTGTTCACCAAATGCATGGCAGTAGTGACATCACACCTGAGACGTCAGGGATTCCAGGTGTTTCCATATTTGGACGACTGGCTCCTGACCGACCCCACCAGGCATCTACTCCTTCAAAACAAGGATGCCACCATCCAGCTTTGTGCTCAACTAGGGATCTCCATAAATTGGGAAAAATCTGCATTACTGCCCTCGCAATCTGTGATTTTTATAGGCGCAGAGTTAGACACAGTGGATATGACAGTTCGTTTTCCTGCCGAAAGAGTACACAACCTCATCTCACAAGTTCAGCATCTTTTTCCGCTTTGGAAGGTCAAAGCAAAATCGATTCTTCACCTTCTTGGAACGATGGCCTTCAACCATTCTGTTAATACCTTTAGCCAGGTTGCACATGAGAATCCTTCAGTGGCTCATGTTCTCCCAGTGGTCATTCCAATATCTACCGCTGTATCACCCTATTCTGCTGATAGAATCATGCAAAAAGGACCTTTGTTGGTGGATAGCCCCCAACAACTTGTTCATGGGAGCCCCCTTTGTACCTACCCAACCCGTTGCCACTGTGACCACAGATGCCTCCCATGTCGGGTGGGGGGGTTTTATCTTTGCAGGACTGTCCACGGCATATGACAAGAACACGAGGCTCATCTGCATATCAACTTTCTGGAGATGAGAGCTGTGCTTCTGGCGTTGCAAGCACTTCAGGACCTTCTTCCTCCATGGCCGATTGCGATACAATCGGACTATATGTTGGGTGTGTGGTATATCAACAAACAGGGTGGTACCAGATCTTACCCACTCTGTCGAGAGGCCATGCGAGTTTGGGAATGGGCAATTTCTTCCCTGCGCTTTCTGGTGGCAACACATTCCGGGGACAACCAACGTGATAGCCGACAAGCTGAGTCAGGCACTCTTACTGCCCCACGAGTGGTCTCTGAAACGGAAAATAGTGGAACAGATTTTCTGAAACTGGGGACAACCTTGCTGCAACCTTTTTGCCAGTCCAGGCAATGCTAAGTGCAGCAGTTATTTTTCCCTAATTCCCCCTCTGGGGGAAACACCCAGAGACGCTCTGGTCCACGATTGGCCCACGGGACGTCTCTATGCTTTTCAACCATTCCCTCTTATCCCCAAAGTGGTACAGAAAGCCAACCGATTGGGAAGCAAGTTGATCCTCATTGCTCCTTACTGGCCTCGTCAGGTCTGGTTCCCCTTCCTCGAGCCTCTTCTGGACGATCCTTGGATTCTGGACCCAGTTCCAGATCTTTTGACCCACATGTCGGGTTCGCTACACCCTTTGTTCTGCTGCCAGTCCATTGAGCTTCCAGTGTTCTTTCCCAGTCATAGCAATGCAACTGAATATCGTTTCCACCAGCTGGATTTTCACAGACAGCTACGTTTTTATTTACAATGGACCAAAGAATTTCGGAAGTCAGACCAGTTGTAAGTTTCTTTTTCCGTTTCCAGATTGGGCTTACCAGTTTCAAAGGTGACATTGTCTAACTGGATTTCGAGTTGCATAGCTTTCTTCTACAGTTTGGAGGGCAGACCTTTACCCCACAGGATCAAGGCTCAGTCTACCAGGTCTCTGTCTACCTCTGCAGCCTTTCAAGCCAAGGTACCAATTGATCATATCTGTGCAACAGCTACGTGGGCTACCCCTCACACCTTCATTACTCATTATAAGTTGGATTTGGCTTCTAGGGGTAGAGCATCCTTTGGCTCCACAGTGCTCAGGAGTATCTTCCAGTCAGCCACCCAAGAATAAGGCGCTAGGGATGCTGTCCCATATGTAAAAATGAAGGTGAGATTGGACTACCTAACATAAAGAAGTTATGTACTCACCATAACGTTCCATATTGGTAGTCCATCTCACCCTTCATTTTTACCAACCCGCCCTCCTGCCCCCATTCTGGAAGATCTGGAGGTAATACTTTAAATTTCTTGGCTGGCAACCCTTTAGTATTGGTTTGTTGGTTAGGGGTTTCTTTCTGTTTCTAGTGAGCAGCAAACAAGATCTGGGGATTGCACTGGTGCACCATGGGATACCTGCTTAGCCACGAGCCAACCTGAAGTCTTCGAGCTTGAAAAATCGGCCGAGTCGAACCCGTATGTAAAAATGAAGGGTGAGATGGACTACCAACATGGAACATTATGGTGAGTACATAACTTCTTTTTCTTTCTCAGCATCTTCAACAGTTGCTTACCATAGTTATTTGCCAAACTCAGAACAATGTCATATTTTACACAATACAATTCATAATAGAGTTTTACTTGCCATACTGGTCATACTTGCTCATGAGTGTTTCCCATTCTTCTCACAAGCTGCATGTTACCAATCCTGCATAGCTCTCCTCACGCAGTTCTGGAGGTCAGTCAAGAACAACGCAATGCCCTCCTCATTTAGGTGAACACCATCCCTTCTAAACAGGTGAACATCTTCTGCGGTGATGCTTTCATGGCAGATTGTAGATCCACCGACCCTGTGCATCAACCCATGCATCAACCCATTCTTTAAGCGTCTGGCCTTGTGCACTGCCCGTTGACTGTTTGCTGTTTTCCATATCTGGCGAGGAATTATGTCAAACCACACCAAATGACAGCATGGCCACCACAACTGCAGGTGTTCAAAAATTCCTCTGATTTGAAACCGTAGCCTTCCGAGTGGTTGACTGATGACATTATTCCCTCCAGTGTGCAGCACAAGAATGTCGGGCTCAGGGTAGATGGAACACTTCTCTTCCAACAGCTGCAGTACTCCGCTACAATGCATACCTCTTGTTTCAATCCAGTATAACTTCACACTAGATGTGGCGAAGCTCAAGTTGTACTGGTTTTTACTTAGAGGCATGGGTGGCAGCCCAGTTAAATGTAGGAATGGCCACACACCCACACTCTCACTTCTCCTGCTTATGAAGCCATGTCGGTGTCAAAAGGTGGACAAGCCTGCATAGGAAAGAAAATGCAAACAGATTACTACTGATGTTTGACAGATGTATTGGAAGACTGCATATATATGTATATCATATGCATTACCTGGTTAGCCCATCCAAATCTTCACTCCTATCCACAGGGGCAGTATTCTTTTCATAAGGTACATAAGTGCTGATGACGCTGCAGAGGTACATACCTACCACCCGTGAAAACAACAAATTACACCCAGTGACACTCAAGGGGGCACAGAGAGGGCACATGTAAATAGAAAAAGCAGGGTAAGGACAGCCACTCCACTAATATGACAAGGACAAGCATGGGGCTTCAGCTCATGGGCTTCTGAAATGTCCCATACTGGCTACCCACTCAGACTGCTGGTAGCAGCAATGACTCCCCGATTACATGCAAGGCCAGCACTCTGTCTTACCTTTGCCTTTTCCATTTACATATGTCCTTTCGGCAGTGGCCATAAGGAGTGAAAGGGAGCTAATGTAAACCCTCTTGTCCTGACCTACATAAATTTACTACACCTGAAGGGAAGGAGACTGAGTGGAGAGCTACACCAAGACAACATGTGAAAAGACCAGGACTGACCCAGACTGTTGCTTTTTGTATGAGTCCTTTCTCGGAGGGAAACATTGCATCACAGTGGCACCCCTGAGGCCATGCTTGCCTAGGACAGCAGCACCATGGAACTGAGCTGAAGAGTCTCCCAGATGTTCGTGTTACACTGCTGCAGTCATTACACTTGGGTTATCCTGCCATCAGGCGGTTCCCCAGTCGGCCTGAGTTTCAAAGTCTTGGTCCGGCGCCTGTTGCTGTCGCCTCCTCCCTGACATCAGTGCGACAGGGGTATATAAGATGCAGCCGACACCATTTTCTTCAGTCTTTCTTGCCGCGCGGTACCCGAAACAAAAGCAGTTCGCAAGTGCCAGTCGGCCGTCTCCTGAGATTTTCATTCTGAATCCAGAACCGAAGTCTTCTACAAAGCTAAGTACCCCGTTGGGGAAACTTTTTCTTGCCTCAGACCGACGTCAGTAAAAGTTAATAACTGTATTTCTTGTGGGAAGCAAATGCCTCGTAAGGATTTCCATTCCTATTGTATCCCATGCCTAGGCCCAGACCACGAAGTCACTGGTTGTCGGTTTCGTGCTAGGTTTAACAAGCGCACTTTTAAACGTCGGTTTGATTTTGCCCGACATTATTTTGGTAGAAATTTCAATTATACCATGCCGTCGGAACTTCCGACGACCGGAATACACAAAAAGCGCAAAGACAAGGATAGGCATCCGAGGCCCAAAGCTGATGGCGAAGCCTCTTCTAGGCCAGTCGCCGGTTCTCCGGTTTTCAGCGAGGCGCCTTCGCAGCCCCTGACTACCGCTTCTTTAGAACCACAGGCTGCCTCTGACTCCCACGTGGAGATGGCTGGGCCTTCGGACGCACAAGTTATTCAGCCTTCCGAGACTAACCTTTTAGAGGGATCCGGAGTAGCTGAGCAACCCACAGCTTCAGAGGGTGTCTTCAGACCTACTCAGTTAAGCATTAAACCCTCAGCTAAGTCTAAGCCTCCTTTAAAATCAAAGAAACAAATACAGCATTTTCCAGGGCAGGCCTGCATGCCTAAGAAACAAATGCTCAAAATGGCCGAAGACCTAATCACTCTGATCAGGGGGTGCCATCCCCCTCCTGATAAAAGGCCTAGACAGGATGCTGATTATGACTCATCCGACCAAGTGTCCATCTCTTCTGATTCATCCTCAGACCTAGGATACTCTTTACCCCCTTATGAGGATTCTGATGCTGAGCAATCAATTCCATCAGCCTCACTGCCTGAGGACTACTCCTTCGGAGAAACCCTACATACCATGAGGGAGCATTTCCACTGGGAAGGCCAGGATTACTCAGAATCCAAGAAAAGGCTCAGAGACTTCCCTTTATTACCTCAACACAGACCCCTTGCTATTCTGCCAGTGTTAGATATTGTGGATGATGTGTATACTGAATCCAGCTTAAATCCTGATTCCTTACCTCCAGCCCCTGTTAAACCTGACAGATTATACAGAGTCCCTAACTCACATAAATTTCTGTATAAAAGCCCTGTAGCTGACCTGAAACTATTTCTCAGGGACCCAAATGAGTTAAGGCCTCATCAGCCAAGAATCCAGTTCCCTCTGACAGAGATTCCAGAGCATTAGACAGATGGGGAAAGAAAGTATATACATCTGCAACTTTAGCAATGAGAGCCTTAAATTGCCAGTTTCACGTGCTAAAATATCAGTAATTTTTACTGTCTCAGTTAAAACAAAAAATGCTACCAGAATCAGATCCTCCTAATTTTTAAAGAGATGCAGGATTTATTGCATGCAGCTGAACAAGTGGGAAAGCATACTTTACAATGTGGTTTTCATTCTCTAGAGGCCTCTTGCAGAGCAGCAGTTACAGGCTCTGTCATTAGAAGACATGCTTGGTTAAAAGAACATACGATGTTCATCGTGTTACCCTGCTACAGTCATCACACTTGGGTTATCCTGTCATCAGGCGGTCCCGCAGTCGGCCAGAATTCCAAGGTCTTGGTCCGGCGTCGGTTGCTGTCTCTTCTTCCCTGTCGTCAGTGCGCCAGGGGTATATATAATGCATCGGACGCCATTTTCTTCAGTCTTTCTTGCCGAGCGGTGCCCGAAGCAGAAGCAGTTCGCAAGTGCCGGTCGGCCGACTCCTGAGATTTTCGAAGTCGAATTTCAGATCCGAAGTCTTCAATAAAGCTAAGTACCCCGTTGGGGAAACTTTTCTTGCCTCAGACCGATGTCAGAAAAAGTTAACAATTGTATTTCTTGTGGGAAGCAAATACCTCATAAGGATTTTCATTCTTACTGCATACCTTGCCTAGGCCCAGACCACGACGTCACTGGTTGTCGTTTTTGTGCTAGGTTTAATAAGCGTGCTATAAAAAGACGCTTTGATTTCGCACGACACTACTTCGGTAGAAAATTTAACTACACTATGCCGTCGGAGCAACCGACTACCGGCATGCACAAAAAATGCAAGGATAAGGACAGGCAGCCTAGACCCAAGCCAGACTCTGAGGCCTCGGCTGGTCCGGTCTCCGGTTCACCGGTCTTCAGTGAGGCTCTGACGCAGCCCCTGACTACCGCAGATCTGGAACCCGAGACCGCTTCGGAGCTTTTGGTGGAGAGTACTAGGCCAACGCAGCCATTTTGTTTAGCCCCTACCGACGACACTGCTGAAAAAGATGTCGGTGCTGCAGAAACACCTTCGGTTTCTGAAGGCATCTTCAGACCGACGATGCTCACCATAAAAACGTATCCTAAGACTAAGACTCCTATTAAACCAAAAAAGACTGCACTTCAGTCTCCAGTTCAAGGCCCCATGCCTAAGAAACAGATGCTAAAAATGGCTGAAGATTTGATCTCTTTAATCAGGGGTTCCCAACCCCCACCCGACAAAAGGCCTAGACAAGAGGAAGATTATGCCTCCTCTGAACAAGTGTCTATTTCCTCAGGCTCCTCTGAGGACCAAGATTACTCCTTCTCCCCTTATGAAGATTCTGATGCTGAGGATTCGATTCCCTCAGCTTCTTCTCCTGAAGACTACTCCTTTGGGGAAACTTTACACACTATGAGGGAACATTTTCACTGGGAAGGTCAGGACTACTCTGACTCAAAGAAAATGCTCAGAGAGTTTCTTTTACTCCCCCAGCACAGACCACTTGCCATCCCCCCAGTTTTAGACATTATGGATGATGTTTACTTAGATTCCAGTTTGAACCCAGATTCTCTGCCTCCTGCTCCGTCCAAACCTGACAGATACTATAGAGTGCCTGATTCCCACAAATTTCTTTATAAAAGCCCTGTTGCTGATCCAGAGACCATCTCCCAGGGTCCCAAAGGGGCTAAGGCTTCTATGGCAAAAAATCCTGTACCCTCTGAAAGGGACTCCAGAGCACTAGACAGGTGGGGGGAAAAAGGTTTACACCTCAGCCACTCTAGCTATGAGGGCACTAAATTGCCAATTTCACATGCTAAAATATCAGCAATTTCTAATGTCTCAGTTGAAACAAAAAATGAGCACACTCCCTCAACAGTCTGAATTGAAAGAAATGCCGGATCTGTTGCATGCAACTGAACAGGTGGGCAAACATTCTTTACAATGTGGGTTTGATTCTTTGGAGGCTTCCTGCAGAGCAGCTGTCACTGGGTCTTTTATACGTAGGCATGCTTGGTTAAAGGAACAAACTCTGCCTGATCATGTTAAAGCAAAGCTTCTAGATGCTCCCTTACAGCAGGATGTTCTTTTTGGAGTTAAAGCAGAAGTCTTAAAGAAAATGGCGGATAAGCAAAATCTATGCAGACAGTCAAAGATTTCCTACAGGTACAGCCCCCTCGCTTCAGCAAAAATTGGCCAACAAAAAATTGGTCCTTTCCAGCTACTGACAGAGCACAGAGGGGTAAATACAGACGTCCAAGAGGCAGAGGACAACCACAAGCCCAGTATAAACCTCGCCAATGGGGCACTGCAACACAGAAGGGAGGAGAAGACAGTTCCCAAACTACCAGAAGGCAAATTCAATGACTTGCACCTTATCTGGCCAAGCAATACTCTCTTGGCAGCCCCCTTGGGAGGAAAACTCGCACTTTTTTCAGACAACTGGCACATTGTCACAAAGGACAAATGGGTCCTAGACATAATTTCATGAGGATACAGATTCCATTTTCACACCTTGCCAATGAAAAGAGGATTGCCAAACCTGCCACAAAATCAATGGGCAGAGGCACAAAAGCAAATTACAGCTCTCAGGGACATGAGAGCCATTCAACTTTTACCTGCTTGAGAGCAAGGCCAAGGATTTTACTCAAGACTCTCTCTAGTTCCCTGAAAGGACAATGCTTGGAGACCAATTCTGGACCTTTCAATTCTAAACACCTTCTTACAAGTTCCCAAATTCAAGATGCTAACACTACAGCAGCTTCTTCCCATGTTGGGCAAGTAAGCATGGCTAGTAACGTTGGACCTCAAGGAGGCATACCTGCATGTCCCTATCGGACAAAGTTGCAGAAGATACCTCCGTTTCATTGCAGGTTCAACCCATTACCAATTATCTGCACTGCCCTTTGGCTTATCTACTGCGCCCAGGGTCTTCACAAAATGCCTGGCACCAGTAATTGCATACTGCAGACAGAGGAATTCAAATATACCCATACCTGGACGACTGCCTCATCCAAGCAGAAAGCAAGGACATCTTCTTACAACATTTGGCTTTTGTAAAACATCTTCTAAGTTGCCTGGGGTACACAGTAAACGAAAAGAAATCAAAACTAGTACCCTCACAAAATATGACATTCTCCTGGCTGCCAGCTTGAATACAACGGCCCAGAAGGCTTATCTGACGCCAAACAAACAACTACAACTGACTCAATATTTCAAAACAATGGCAACAAAGACCCAACTACCTGCAAGAAAAATTCTGCAGGCCTTGGGCTTCATGGCATCTTGCATACTACTAATACCATTTGCAAAGCTGCATATGAGGAAATTACAGTGGTACCTAAAAAGCGTATGGTCTCAACACAGCCACAGCTTGGACACAATGATCTCTCATTCCCTGCCTACAACAGGAGTTTCTATGGTGGCCACAGGCATGTCACCTCAACAAGGGTCAGCCTTTCACCTTGCCCCCAGCCATGCAAACTATGACAACAGATGCATCGGACTACGCCTGGGGGGCACACATGGCAGGACAGTGCGTTCAAGGCGTATGGACTGCAGATCAAAGGAATCTGCACATCAATCAAAAAGAGATGCTAGCTGTACTGAATGCTCTGACAGCTTTCAAGAATCTATTGCATCCAGGACAACTTACAATAAGGACGGACAACACCACAGTAATGTGGTACATAAACAAACAAGGGGGTACACACTCCTACCCTCTATGCAGGCAAGCAGTGACCTTGTGGAACACAACTCTGGCTTACCAAGTTCAGTTACAAGCTCAATTCCTGCCAGGAAAAAAGAACACATTGGCAGATGACCTCAGCAGACACATCATGGATCCCCACGAGTGGAAACTGGATACACAAGTATTTGCAATGATAACTCAAAAATGGGGCCTTCCAGACATAGACCTGTTTGCCAGCCCTCAAAACTATCAACTAACAAAATTTTGTACAAGGACACTTAACCATCAAGCTTGGAAAGTGGACGCACTCTCATTCAGTTGGAAAAACCTGACAGTATATGCCTTCCCTCCATTGCCTCTCCTCACAAGGTGCTTCTGAAAGTCAGAAAGGAGAGACCACGACTGATACTCATACCCCCAGACTTGCCACGCCAGCACTGGTACCCACTATTGAGGAATATGGCCCAGGGCCCACCTTGGATTTTACCACAAATTGCCCATTTGCTCACACAGCAGAACAATCAGATTCTAAACAGCCAGCTCAAAACCTTAAATCTGGCTGCATGGTAAATCACCTAAGCATCCGGCCAGCTCCTCTTTCCCAAGCAGTTATGGATGTTATTCTGGAAGTTAGGAGGCCCAGCACCAGGAAGGCCTATTCGGACAAATGGAAAAGGTTTTGTGCCTGGAACCAAGCTAAAGGCCAAAACACTCTTCAGCCTCAAATGCCTCAGATATTACAGTATTTAACTGAGATGTTGCACAAAGGACTTTCTTTTTCTTCCATTAAAATCCATGCATCAGCTGTTTCACCCACTACAACACGGATCCATCCTTATTTTCGTATCCACTTCTAAGGCAGTTCCTCAGAGGGGCAAAAAACATTAGGCCCCCCAGGAGAGAACCTACACCAACGTGAGACCTCAATTTTGTTCTGGAAAAACTTACGCTACCTCCCTTTGAACCAGCTTTCCCTGCAGATCTACATTTTCTATCATGGAAGACTGCCCTGCTGCTAGCAACAACTTCAGCTAGGAGAGTCTCAGAGCTGCAGACACTAATGGCAGTGGAACCTTTCCTCATTTTCCATCAAGACAGAGCTTCTCTACAAACTAATCCTTCCTTCATGCCTAAGGTGGTTTCCAGTGTGGCTTTAAATCAAACCATCCACTTTACCCACCTTCTTCCCAAATCCACAGAACAAAGGAGAAAGACTCCTGCATTCCTTGGACATTCACAGGCAACTTTGTTACTACTTGGATAAAACTAAGGCTTTCAGAAAATCTGACCAGCTCTTTGTATCCTATGCTACAGCTTCACAAGGGAAGGCTATGTCAAAACAAACCATTTCCAAATGGATAGGACAGTGCATTTGTTTTTGCTATACCCATCATGGAAAACCAGTTCCTGCTACCGTTAGGCCCCACTCTACCAGGGCAACAGCTACATCTACAGCCTTCCTCACGGGGGTTCCAACCAAGGAGATTTTGGAAGCTGCAACTTGGAGTTCAGTACACACCTTTACCAAACACCATCACTTACCACTTTACTCTGTAAGACTAGAGCTGGCTTCGCCACTGCAGTTCTGCAGGGCCTTCTAGCCTCCTCTAACCCTCTATAACTCCTCCACCCATCCTTAGCTTTGGGATTCTACCAAAGTGTGATGACTGCAGCAGGGTAACACGATGAACATAGTACAGTTTTGTACCTACCATAAATGTAGATGTTCGAGTGTACACCCTGCTGCAGTCCAGGTTACCCTCCCTCCATCCCCTCTGACCTAACCGGCTAAATCTCTACAATACCTTCCTGATGTATTTGCTTATAGTTGGAGGGATTTTGTTTGTGCAAAAATTACTTAATTTGGTACTAATTACTGACCACCTTTTTGGGGGCACCTGACATCTGGGGCAAGAAAAACTGAAGAAAATGGCGTCGGATGCATTATATATACCCCTGGCGCACTGACGTAAGGGAAGAAGCGACAGCAACCGACGCCGGACCAAGACTTTGGAATTCCGGCCGACTGCGGGACCGCCTGACGACAGGATAACCCAAGTGTGATGACTGCAGCAGGATGTACACTCGAACATCTACATTTATGGTAGGTACAAAACTGTACTTTACCAGATCATGTTAAAGCAAAATTATTGGATGCACCTTTGCAGCAGGATGTGTTATTTGGAGTTAAGGCAGAAGAGGTATTAAAGAAAATGGAGGATAAGGCAAAATCTATGCAAACGGTGAAGGATTTCTTACAGGTTCAGCCTCCTAGATTTAGCAGAAACTGGCCAACTAAGAATTGGTCCTTTCCAACTACAGATAGATCTCAAAGGGGAAGATACAGACGTCCAAGACGAAGAGGTCAAACGCAAGGTCCTTACAGGCCTCGACAGTGGGTTGCATCAGGACAGAAAGAAGGGGAAGACAGGCCCCAACCATATAAAAAGCAGCTCCAATGACTTCCCACTACAGCTGCCAAACAAATCCCTCTTGGCAGCCCCCTTGGGAGGAAAACTTGGCACTCTTCTACCACAATTGGCAAATGATCACCAAAGACAAATGGGTTCTCAACATTGTATTTCAAGGTTACAGGTTCCACTTTCACACCCTGCCAAGGTTAAAAGGAATGCCAAATCTGCCACAAAGTCAATGGGCAGAGGCTCAAAAACAAATTACAGCACTCATGGATATGAGAGATATTCAAAAGGTACCATCACAGGAGCAAGGACAAGGATTCTACTCAAGACTTTTTCTGGTACCCAGAAAGGACAAAGCCTGGAGGCCCATTCTGGATCTTTCATCTCTAAACACTTACCTGGATGTTCCAAAATTTAAAATGTTGACATTACAGCAGCTTCTTCCCATGCTGGGCAAGAAAGCTTGGCTCGTGACTTTGGACCTCAAAGAGGCATACCTGCATGTTCCTATCAGACAAAACTGCAGAAGATACCTCAGATTCATAGCTGGTTCAATGCACTACCAATTCTCTGCACTGCCCTTTGCCTTATCTACTGCGCCCAGGGTCTTCACAAAGTGCCTGGCACCAGTAATTGCATTTTGCAGACAGAAAGGAATTCAAATTTATCCGTACCTGGACGACTGCCTGATTCAAGCAGAGAGCAAGGACATTCTTCTAAAGCATCTGGCAATTGTAAAAAAGTTACTAAGTTGCCTGGGGTACACAGTAAACGAAAATAAATCAAAACTAGTGCCCTCACAAGAGATTATATTCCTGGGTGCCAGCTTGAACACAACAGCCCAGATGGCTTATCTCACGCCAGACAAGCAAAGACAACTGACTAAAAACTTTCAATTGATGGCAACAAAGACCCAACTCCCTGCAAGAAAAATTCTGCAGGTTGGGTTACATGGCATCCTGCATACTACTAATTCCATATGCCAAACTGCATTTGAGGAAACTACAATGGTACCTAAAGAATGTATGGTCTCAACACTGTCAAAGTTTGGAAACAGTTATACAACTAATCTCATGCCTTCAACAGGATTTTCAGTGGTGGGCACAAGCTTGTCACCTAAACAAGGGGCAGCCTTTTACACAACCCACAGCCAGGCAAACACTGACAACAGATGCATCGGATTATGCCTGGGGGGCACACATGGCAGGCAAATGTATTCAGGGCACTTGGCCCGCAGAACAAAGGCATCTTCACATCAATCAAAAAGAGATGCTAGCTGTACAAAATGCCCTTATAGCTTTCAAGGACCTGCTGCATCCAGGACAGCTACTGATAGACAGACAACACCACAGTTGTGTGGTACATAAACAAGCAAGGGGGCACTCGCTCCTACCCCCTATGCAGACAAGCCATGACCTTGTTGGAACACAGCTATAAACCTTCAAGTTCATCTGCAAGCACAATTCCTGCCAGGAGAGAAAAACACACTGGCAGACGACTTAAGCAGAAACATCATGGATCCCCACGAATGGGAATTAAATCCACAAATATTACGAATGATAACACAGAAATGGTGGAGCCCGGACATAGATCTGTTTGTATCCCCAATAAACTGCCGGCTACAAAAATTCTGCACAAGGCGTTACCGTCCACAACATGGAAAGTGGATGCCCTCTCATTCAGCTGGGAGAACCTACAAGTATACACTTTCCCACCACTACCTCTCCTTCCAAAGGTACTCATAAAAGCCAGGCAAGAAGAGCCAAAGATGATTCTGATTGCACCAGACTGGCCACGCCAGCACTGGTACCCAATCTTAAGGAGCTTAGCACAAGAACCACCCTGGATTTTGCCTCAAATCCCACATCTTCTGATTTAGCACAACAATCAAATACTACACAGCCAGCTAAAGACCTTAAACCTAGCTGCATGGAAGATTCCTTAGTAAAGCAAGCAATGCCTCTCTCCAAAGCTGTTATGGATGTCATTCTGGAGGCCAGAAGGCCAAGTACCAGGAAAGCCTATTCGGATAAATGGAAGAGATTCTGTGCCTGGTACCAAGCCCACAGCCTTGACCCTCTTGTCCCAAACATTCCTCAGATACTACAATACTTAACAAATGCTGGACACAAAGGCCTTTCCTTCTCATCCATCAAGATCCATGCCTCTGCCATCTCTGCTCATTACAACACGGATCCACCAATTTTCTCTAATCCTCTGTTAAATCAGTACCTCAGAGGGGCTAAAAACATAAGACCGCCCCGTAGAGCACCTACTCCAACTTCGGACCTCAACTTTGTTTTGGAAAAACTAACTTTACCTCCTTTTGAGCCAGCTAACACAGCAGAATTAAAATATATCTCTTGGAAAACTGCTCTGCTCCTGGCAACAACATCAGCACAAAGTTTCAGAATTACAGGCACTAATGGCAGTGGAACCTTTCCTCATTTTCCACCAGGACTTTAAGAACTAACCCTACGTTTATGCCAAAGGTGGTATCCATTGTGGCTCTAAACCAAACTATTCACCTGCCAACTTTTTATCTTAAACCACAGAATAAAGGGGAGAGACTACTGCACTCTTTGGACATTCACAGGCAGTTGCACTTCTTCTTGGACAAAACCAAAGCTTTTAGAAAATATGAGCAATTATTGGTAGCATATGCTGCAGGAGAAAGTACAGTTTTGTACCTACCATAAATGTAGATGTTCGAGTGCTAATACAGCTGCAGTAATCACAGATGGGTTCTCTGCCGTCAGGCGGTCCCTCGGTCGGCCGAATTCCAAAGTCTTGGTCCGGCGTCGGTTGTTGTCGCTTTCTCTTCTGACGTCAGTGAGGCCAGAGTATATAAGACACAGCAGACGCCATGTTCTTCAGTCTTTCTTGCCCCAGATGCCAGGTGCCCCCAGAAGGAAGGCAATACCTAAATAGTGCTTATATACATATACAAGCAATGCAATATAATCCAAAATCAGTGGTAGCAAGCAAATAAAACATAGCCGGATAACCCAGTCAGGTAGTATGAAGAGGTTGCTAGGCCTCTTGCCTTTACCAAGTGGGGAGGGAGGGGAAACCTGTACTGCAGCTGTATTAGCACTCGAACATCTACATTTATGGTAGGTACAAAACTGTACTATGTTCATCGTGCATACAGCTGCAGTAATCACAGATGGGTAGAATCCCAAAGCTATGCACTGGGTGGTAGGTACTAGGAGGAACTGGGTTGAGCCAGAATGCCCTGCAAAACAGCAGTGGCAAAGCCTGCTCTTGTTCTGGAATATAAAGTCAGATGGTAGTGTTTTGTGAAGGTATGTACAGAACTCCAAGTGGCTGCCTCCAAAATATCTTTGGTAGGAACTCCTCTGAGGAAGGCTGTAGAGGTAGCTGTGGCCCTGGTGGAGTGTGATCTGATACCTGCAGGAACAGATTTCCCATGATAGGAGTAACAAAACCGTATGCAGTGGCCTATCCACTTTGAAATAGTCTGTTTTGTAACTGGCTTCCCTTGAGCCCCTACAGCATAGGACACAAAGAGTTGTTCTGATTTCCTGAAGGACTTTGTTCTGTCCAAATAATAACGGCTGCCTATGGATGTCTAAGGAGTGTAGCAGCCTTTCCCCTTGTTTTGAGGATTGGGGTAAAAGGTGGGTAGGTGTATGGCTTGATTTAAAGCTACCCTGGATACCACTTAAGGCATAAATGATGGGTTGGTGCAAGGGAAACCCTGTCCTGATGGAAAATGAGAAAGGGCTGCACCGCCATGAGGGCCTGAAGTTCAGAAACCCTACGAGCTGAAGTGATGGCCAGAAGGAAGGCTGTCTTCCAGGACAAATATTGCAAATCTGTTGAGGCAGCTGGTTCAAAAGGAGGCAATGTTAATTTTTCTAGTATGTAATTAAGATCCCAGGCTGGTATTGGTTGTTTCCTTGGTGGTCTTATATTCTTAGCCCCTCTGAGGAACTGTCGTAAGAGTGGGTGAGAAAATAAAGGAGGATCCGTGTTGAATTCTGCAGAGATGGCTGAGGCATGGATTTTTATGGAAGAAAAAGAAAGTCCACTGTTCAATAGCTCCGCTAGGTACTGTAATACCTGTGGCAAGTTCAGTTTTCTATGGTCCTGGCCTTTTTTCTCATTCCAAGAGCAAAACCGCTTCCATTTTGCGGAGTAAGCTTTTCTAGTAGCTGGCCTTCTGGCCTCCAAAATGACATCCTGTACCTCCTTGGAGAGTAGGTTCTGTTGTGGTGTTAAGGAATTTTCCAAGCAGCGAGATTGAGTGTTTTCAGCTGACTGTGAAGAGTTTTGTAGCTGTGCTGAGTCAGCAGAAGAGGCATTAAAGGCAGGGACCAGGGAGGAGTATGTGTTAGGCTCCTCAGGAGTGGGTACCAGTGTTGCCTTGGCCAATCTGGAGCAATCAGTATCATCTTCGGTTTGTCTGTTCTTGCTTTCAAAAGCACCTTGGGCAGAAGAGGCAGAGGTGGGAATGCGTAAACTGTCCATGCTGTCCAACTGAATGAAAGGGCGTCCACTCTCCAGGCCTTTGGGTGAAAGGTCTTTGAACAAAACTTTTCCAATTGATGATTCCTGTAGGAGGCAAAAAGATCTATGTCTGGCCTCCCCCATGCTTGGATTATTTCTGCAAACACCTGAGGATGTAACCTCCATTCGTGTGGATCTGTCATTTTTCTGCTTAGATTGTCTGCCAGTGTGTTTTCCAATCCTGGCAAATACTGTGCTTGAAGTTCGATTTGTCTTTCCAGAGCCAAGTTCCAAAGAGTCATGGCTAGTCTGCACAAGGGGTATGAATGTGTTCCTCCTTGTTTGTTTATGTACCACATTACCGTGATGTTTGTTCTTATCAGTAATTGTCCTGGATGCAGGAAGTCCTTGAAAGCTGTAATTGCATTTATTACTGCTAGCATTTCTTTTTGATTGATGTGAAGGTGCTTTTCTTTTTGGGACCATTTGCCCTGAATGCACCTGTTCGTCATGTGCGCCCCCCAGGCGTAGTCTGAGGCGTCTGTGGTTATGACTTGTTTTGCTTGAGGCTTGCAGAATGGGAGGCCCACCATAGAAATTCCTTTTGCAAACATGGAATTATTGGTATTATTGTTTCCAAACTGTGACTGTGTTGAGACCATAGGTTTTTTAGGTGCCATTGAAGCTTCCTCATATGCAGCTTTGCAAATGGGGTTAATAGAATGCAAGATGCCATGAATCCCAGAGCCTGCAGGATTTTCCTTGCAGTAAGCCTGGTACTTTTTGCTAGTATTTTGAAGTACTGAGATAGTTGCCCTTGTTTTTCTGGTGTAAGGTAGGCCAGCTGAGTGTTTGTGTCCAAGTTGGCACCCAGGAAAGTTATTTTCTGGGATGGTGTTAGCCTTGATTTCTCTTTGTTGATTGTATATCCCAGAGAAAGCAGTAACCGTGTCACATATGCCAGATGTTCCAGAAGTATGTTCTTGCTGTCGGCTTGGATCAGGCAGTCGTCCAGATAAGGGTAAATTTGTATCCCTTGAAGTCTGCAGTAGGCAATCACTGATGCCAGGCACTTTGTGAATACTCTGGGCACAGTAGATAAGCCAAAGGGCAATGCAGAGAATTGATAGTGGATTGAACCTGCAAGAAATCTGAGGTATCTTCTGCAGCTTTGTCTGATTGGGACATGCAGGTATGCCTCCTTGAGGTCCAATGTTACCAGCCAGAACTCCTTGCCCAGCATGGGAAGAAGCTGCTGTAATGTGAGCATCTTGAATTTTGGTACGATTAGAAATGTGTTTAGGGTGGATAAGTCCAAAATGGGTCTCCAGTCGGTTCCTTTCCTTGGTACCAGGAAAAGTCTTGAATAAAAACCTTGACCTTGTTGGTGAGTAGGAACCTCTTGAATAGCTCGCATGCTTATGAGCTTTGAAATTTGCAGTTGTGCCTCTGCCCTTTGATTTTGTGGCAGGTTTGGCATGCCTCTCATTTTTGGAAGAGTGTGAAATTGAAATTTGTAGCCTCTGTTTATAATGTCCAGGATCCATTTGTCTGTTGTGACAATATGCCAATTGCTTGCAAATAGTGCTTGGTATGGAAATGAGGGAGTCATTGGGTTTGCTTCCTGTATTGTTGTGCACTGTCTTCGCCACCTCTTGGTGCTGGAGTTTGCCATTGTCGGCCTCTATATGATCCTTGTGATTGCCCTCTGCCCCTTGTGCGTCTGTATCTACCTCTTTGGGGCTTGTCAGTGGCTGGAAAGGACCAGTTTTTTGAAGGCCAATTTCTGCTAAAACGTGGTTGTTGAACCTGTAAGAAAGCTTTGACAGTTTGCATAGATTTGGCTTTTTCTTCCATTTTCCGTAGTATCTCCTCAGCATTAGTACCAAACAGCACATCCTTTTGTAAAGGAGCATCTAGAAGTTTAGCTTTCACATGATCAGGTAAATCTTGTTCCCTAAGCCAGGCATGTCTGCGAATGACTGATCCTGTAGCTGCCGCTCTACTTGAGGCCTCTAGGGCATCATAACCACATTGTAAGGTGTGTTTACCCACTTGTTCTGTGCTATGCATCATATCCTGTAATTCCTTTAAATCTTGTTGTTCAGGTTGAGACATTTTGTTCCTCAATTGTGATAACAGGAACTGTTGATATTTAAGCATATGAAGCTGACAATTTAAAGCCCTCATGGCTAGGGTGGCCTGGGTATAAACCTTTTCCCCCCACCTTTCCAAAGATCTTGATTCCCTTTCTGCAGGAAGTGGATTTTTGGCAGTGGAGGCCTTCAATCCCTTGGGGCCTTGTGAAATGGTTTCAGGGTCAGCATCATTATGGCTTTTGAAGAGAAATTGGTGAGAGCTGGGTACTCTGTAATACCTATCAGGTTTGACTGGTGCAGGAGGCAGAGAATCCGGGTTAAGACAAGCCTCCGAATAGACATCATCCAGTATGTCCAAAACAGGGGGTATAGCCAGAGGTCTGTGTTGAGGTAACAAAAGAAATTCCCTAAGTCTTTTCTTGGAATCTGAAAAGTCTTGGCCTTCCCAATGGAAGTGTTCCCTCAAGGTGTGTAAGATTTCCCCAAAGGAAAAATCCTCAGGAGGGGATACAGAGGGAATGGACTGTTCTGCATCCGAGTCCTCAAAAGGAGAGTAAGAGTGTTCCTCTGCATCAAAATGTTCTGATAAAATGGATCCCTGATCAGAAGAGGGAGAAGCTTCCTCCAGTCTGGGTCTCTTGTCTGGAGGGGGTTGAGAACCTCTAGTAATTAAATCCTCAGCCATTCTAAGCATCTGTTTTTTAGGCATGGGACCTGGAGATGGGCCCTGTACAACAGGCCTCATGGGCTGCCTGGCTGCTTTGGATTTAGTAAAGGCCTTAATTGAAAAAGAAGATGAGGGCCTAAATACACCATGGGTGGAGGTGGATCTGTCCACATTAGTAGGCTCAACATTAGCCGAGGCTTTGGTTGTAGTCTGGGAAGGGCCGAGGACCCAGCGGTCTCGGGTGCAGAGGCCACTGCCAAAGAAGTGTCGTCTGTAGTCAGGGACTGCAAAGGCGTCTCGCTGAGAACCGGACCACGTGTAGCCTGTTTTGGCGTGGTGTCGGCGGGGACCGCGGGCCTCGCGTGTCGGTCCTTTTCCTTGCGTTTTTTGGTCAAAACGGTAGTCGGAGTGTCCGACATTTTATAATCAAAAGCTTTACCAAAGTAGTGCTGGGCGAACTCCGCCCGACACTTAATAGTGCGTTTATTGAAGGTAGCGCAAAAGCGACAGCCCGAGACGTCGTGGTCTGGGCCCAAACAAGGTATGCAGCGGGAATGGAAATCCTTATGCGGTATTTGCTTCCCACAAGAAATACAATTATTAACTTTTTCTGACATCGGTCTGAGGCAAGAAAAGTTTCCCCAACGGGGTACTTAGCTTTAATGAAGACTTCGGATTCCAAAATATTCGTAATTCAGGAGCTGGCCGACCAGCACTTGTGAACTGCTTCTGCTTCGGGCACCGCGTGGCAAAAATGACTGAAGAACATGGCGTCGGCTGTGTCTTATATACTCTGGCCTCACTGACGCCAGAAGAGAAAGCGACAACAACCGACGCCGGACCAAGACTTTGGAATTCGGCCGACCGAGGGACTGCCTGATGGCAGAGAACCCATCTGTGATTACTGCAGCTGTATGCACGATGAACATCAGAGAAAAGCCATTTCAAAAAGGCTATTTCAAAATGGATAGGACATTGCATACGTTTCTGCTACACATACCATGGAAAACCTGTACCTAGCAGCATTAGATCTCACTCCACCAGAGCAACAGCCACTTCAACTGCCTACCTCAGGGGAGTACCTACCAAGGATATTTTGGAAGCAGCCACTTGGAGTTCTGTACATACCTTCACCAAGCTTTACCATCTGCCTCTATACTCTAAATCCAGAGCTGGCTTCGCAACTGCAGTACTGCCGGGCCTTATAGCCACCCCTAATGCCTTATAGCACCAGCCACCCTACCTCAGCTTTGGGATTCTACCCAAGTCTAATGACTGCAGCAGTGTAACACGATGAACATAGTACAGTTTTGTACCTACCATAAATGTAGATGTTCGAGTGTATACACTGCTGCAGTCCAGGTTACCCTCCCTCCTTCCCCTCTTACTGGCTGGTACGTACCTATGTCTTCTACCCTTACTACCTATGGGGGAGTATTTGCTGGTAGCTGTAAGTTGTTTTTTGCTTTTCTTATGTATGTTTCATTAGCAAGTGGAATTGTCTACTTATTTGGAGGCACCTGACATCTGGGGCAAGAAAAACCGAAGAAAATGGCGTTGACTGCATCTTGTATACCCCCTGTCACACTGACGTCAGGGAGGAGGTGACAGCAACCGACGCCAGACCAAGATGTTGGAGCTCAGGCCGACTGGGGACCCGCCTGATGGCAGGATAACCCAAGTGTAATGACTGCAGCAGTGTAAAGACTCGAACATCTACATTTATGGTAGGTACAAAACTGTACTTTCCCAACTGCAATCTAGGTGGATCATAAGCCAAATCTGACTTGTGCATTCATCAGTTTGATAATTACTTCTATTTATGTGAATAACCGTGACAGCTGCCAACAGTTTTGCCTGAAAAGTGATAAATGACTCATTGCTATATTGTAACTGCACTGTGATGCACAATGTGCAAAGTTATACATGCTCAGACACAGGTGATAATTGCCTGTTGAGTAGGCATTCATTATGTTACCTTCTGAGGCTGATATGCAACACAGAGTCATTCATCTGTTAGGAGAAGGCCATAGTCATTCAGTAAAAATAGTGCAGCACTTATTACTGAGCCCTTCCTCCAACCTATTTGTTAGCAAGGTACCAAGCAATGAGGAATGACTCGTATTACAATTCTTTGCCTACATCACAAAATGCTGTGGTCAAGTAAATTAAAGCATTCTCATGTGCATTTCACTTCCAAAGCAATTGGTTAGACTCACTAGGTCAGTGGGCACTTTTCAAGGGAGACATGAAGAGGTATTCATACTGACTAAGGGAAATTAGGCCATGGAACCACAGAAAGTACAGTTGTGTTAGATTTTATCATAACAATAGATGTCCTCCTCTTCAGTATTGTAGTATTCTTAACCTAAGGGATCTCCTGCCAAAGATAACCCAATGTCCACATAGTGTACCAAAGCCTTTAGTACTTACAGTTATTGTACATAACACATGCACTCCCTTCACAAGGTGTATGGCATCAAGTTGTCCTGAACTAGAAACAGAGCCCTCTATGTTCTTCGTGTTTCACTGTTGCAGTCATTACATTTGGGGTTATCTGCTTACAGGTAGCCCTCAGCCGGCTTGAATATCAAAGTCTTGGGTCATGCGTCGGTTGCTGTCTCTTCTTCCATGACGTCAGGCAGTCAGGGGTATAAAGCATGCAGCTGACGCCATTACATCAGTCTTTCTTGCCGTGCGGTGCCCGAAGCAGAAGCAGATGTTCATCGTGTATACAGCTGCAGTCATAACAGATGGGTTCACCTGCCATTAGGCGGGTCCTCGGTCGGCCGAATTCCAAAGTCTAGGTCCGGCGTCGGTTGGCGTCGCTTCTTCCCTGACGTCAGAGCGACAGGGGTATAAAGGAACCAGCTGACGCCATTTTCTTCAGTCTTTCTTGCCGTGCGGTGTCCGAAGCAGAAGCAGTTCGCAAGTGCCGGTCGGCCAGCTCCTGAAATTACGAAAATTTTGAAACCAAAGTCTTCTTGAAAGCTAAGTACCCCGTTGTGGAAACTTTTCTTGCCTCAGACCGATGTCAGACAAAGTTAATAATTGTATTTCTTGTGGGAAGCAAATACCGCATAAGGATTTCCATTCCCTCTATATTCCTCGTTTAGGCCCAGACCACGACGTCTCGGTCTGTCGCTTTTGTGCTACATTCAACAAACGCACCATTAAGCGTCGGGCGGAGTTCGCCCAGCATTATTTTGGCAAAACATTTAACTATATTATGTCGGATACTCCGACTCCAGTTTTGTCTAAAAAGCACAAAGATAAGGACCGACACACGAGGTCCGCGGCCTCTACCGACACCACGCCAAAACCGACTACACGTGGTCCGGTTCTCAGCGAGGCGCCTACGCAGCCCCTGACTACCGACGACACTAAATTGGCGGTGTCTCCTGTGCCCGAGGTCGCAGGCTCCTCGGCCCACACCCTGACTACAGATACCGAAGCCACTCTTGGCGTTGAATCTCAAAATGTGGACAGGTCTGCCTCCTCTCAAGGTGTCTTCAGACCTTCCTCTTCTTTTTCCATCAAGGCTTTCACTAAGTCTAAAGCAGCCATGCATTCTAAGAGACAAGCTACACAGGGCCAATCTCCAGGCCCCATGCCTAAAAAACAGATGCTTAAAATGGCTGAGGATTTAATTACTCTTATTAGGGGTTCTCAACCCCCACCGGACAAAAGGCCCAGAGTGGAGGAAGAATCCCCCTCCTCTGATCAGGGCTCCATTATTTCAGAGCACTCTGATGATCAGGAACATTCTTACTCCTCTTTTGAAGAGACTGATGCAGAGGAGTCCATTCCTTCTGTATCCCCCCCAGTGGATTACTCATTTGGGGAAACTTTGCATACCTTAAGGGAACACTTCCACTGGGAAGGCCAAGATTATTCAGGTTCCAAGAAAAGGCTTAGGGAATTTCTCTTGCTACCTCAGCACAGGCCTCTGGCTATACCTCCTGTCTTGGACATCCTAGATGATGTTTACTCGGAGGCCTGCCTTAACCCGGATTCCTTACCTCCAGCCCCATTCAAGCCTGACAGGTACTACAGGGTTCCTGACTCACACCAATTTCTATACAAAAGCCATGCTGCTGACCCAGAAACCATCTCACAGGCACCCAAGGGAATTAAGGCCTCCACTGCTAAAAATCCATTACCTTCCGAGAGAGATTCCAGATCCTTAGAAAGGTGGGGAAAAAAGGTATATACCTCGGCTACCTTAACCATGAGGGCCTTAAACTGTGTCAGTTCCATATGCTAAAATACCAACAGTTTTTGTTATCACAATTGAAAAATAAAATGTCACAACCTGAACAACCAGACTTGAAGGAGTTGCAGGATTTGATGCATAGTGCAGAACAAGTGGGTAAGCATACCTTACAATGTGGTTTTGATGCTCTAGAGGCCTCATGTAGAGCTGCTGTTACAGGATCAGTCATACGTAGACATGCCTGGCTCAAGGAGCAATCCTTGCCAGATCATGTCAAAGCAAAATTACTAGATGCCCCTCTACAAAAGGATGTATTATTTGGTGCTAATGCTGAGGAGGTGTTAAGGAAAATGGAGGAAAAGGCTAAATCAAAGCAAACTGTGAAAGATTTTCTACAGGTACAACCACCACGTTTCAGTAGAAATTGGCCTTCCAAAAATTGGTCCTTTCCAGCCACGGACAGACCCCAAAAAGGTAGATACAGGCGCCCGAGGGGCAGAGGACAATCCCAAGGATCGTTTAGAGGCAGACAGTGGCAAGCTCCTACACAAAGAGGTGGTGAGGATAACTCGCAATCATTCAGAAAGCAAGCGCAATGACTTTCCCCTTTGCATGCCAAGCAAGACTCAAATGGCAGCACCCTTAGGAGGAAAACTGGCCTTATTTTCAAAAAATTGGCATATTGTCACAAAAGACAAATGGATCCTGGACATTTGAAACAGAGGCTACAGATTCCATTTTCACACCCTTCCAAAAATGAGAGGCATGCCAAACCTGCCACACAATCAAAGGGCAGAGGCACAAAGGCAAATTACAGATCTCATAGACATGAAAGCTATTCAAGAGGTACCTATGCACGAACAAGGTCAAGGTTTTTATTCCAGACTATTCCTGGTACCAAGGAAGGGAAAAGATTGGAGACCTATTTTGGACCTATCCATCCTAAACACATTTCTACTGCACAAAATTCAAGATGCTCACTCTACAGCAGCTTCTTTCCATGCTGGGCAAGGAGTCTTGGCTGGTAACATTGGACTTCAAGGAGGCATACCTGCATGTCCCAATCAGACAAAATTGCAGAAGATACCTCAGATTTCTTGCAGGTTCAATCCATTATCAATTATCTGCATTGCCCTTTGGCTTATCTACTGTGCCCAGAGTATTCACGAAATGCCTGGCATCAGTAATTGCCTACTGCAGACTTCAAGGGATACAAATATACCCCTATTTGGACGACTGCCTGATCCAAGCGGACAGCAAGCACATTCTTCTAAAACATCTGGCTTATGTAATAATGTTGTTGAACTCTCTGGGATACACAGTCAACAAAAAGAAGTCAAGACTAATACCCTCTCGGAAAATAATTTTCCTGGGTGCCATCTTGGACACAAACACCCAGATGGCCTACCTCACGCCAGAGAAGCAGGGGCAACTACCTCAATACTTCAGAGGACTAGCAAATTGCACCAGGCTGACTGCAAGGAAAATCCTGCAGGCTCTGGGATTCATGGCATCTTGCATCTTGCTAATCCCATGTGCAAAGCTGCATATGAGGAAACTTCAATGGTACCTGAAAAACCTATGGTCTCAACACAGCCACAGTTTGGAAACAATAATACCACTAATTCCATGTCTTCAAAAGGAATTCCTGTGGTGGGCTTAAGCATGCCAAACAAACGCAGGTCTTCCATTCAGCAAGCCTCAAGCAAATCAATCATCACAGCAGACGCTTCGGACTACGCCTGGGGGGCGCACATGACAGATCGGTGCATTCAGGGCAAATGGTCCCAAAAAGAAAAGCACCTTCACATCAATCAAAAGGAAATACTAGCAGTAATAAATGCTATTATAGCTTTCAAGGACCTTCTACAACCAGGTCAACTATTGATGAGAACGGACAACACCACAGTTATGTGGTACATAAACAGGGAGGAACACATTCATACCCCCCTATGCAGACTGGCCATGTCACTTTGGAACATGGCCATGGACTTACAAATCGAACTACAAGCACAGTACTTGCCAGGCAAGGAAAACACGCTGGCAGACAACCTAAGCAGAAATATGACAGATCCACACGAATGGAAGTTGCATCCAAAAGTTTTTACAGAGATAATCCAAGCATGGGGAAGGCCAGACATACATCTCTTTGCCTCCCACAAAAATCACCAATTGACAAAATTCTGCTCAAGGATTTTCCATCCAAAGGCCTGGAGAGTGGACACTCTCTTTCAGTTGGACATCAATGACAGTTTATGCCTTCCCACCTCTTCCTCTGCTGCCCAAAGTTCTATTGAAAACCAGAGCAGACAGACCAAAGATGATTCTTATTGCTCCAGACTGGCCAAGACAACACTGGTACCCACTCCTGAGGAGCCTGATGCATTCCCCACCATGGAACCTGCCTCTAATGCCTCTTCTCCTGACTCAGCACAGCTTCAAAACTCTTCACCACCAGCTAAAAACACTCAATCTAGCCGCATGGAAGATTCCTTAGCATCACAGCAGACCCTACTCTCCAAGGAGGTGCAGGATGTCATTTTGGAGGCCAGAAGGCCGTCAACTAGAAAAGCTTACTCCGCAAAATGGAAACGGTTTTGTGTCTGGAATGAGAAAAAGGGCTAGGATCCTGGAAAACTGAATTTACCTCAAATACTACAGTATCTAGCTGAGCTGCTAAGCAGTGGACTTTCATTCTCCTCCATCAAAATCCATGCCTCAGCCATTTCTGCAGAATACAACACTGATCCACCCTTATTCTCTCACCCTCTCTTAAGACAGTTCCTCAGAGGGGCTAAGAATCTAAGACCCCCAAGAAAACAACCAATACCTGCTTGGGATCTCAATTTCATTCTGGAAAAACTGAACTTGCCTCCCTTTGAGCCAGCTGCCTCATCAGATTTGCAATATTTGTCCTGGAAAACAGCTTTCCTTCTGGCTATTACCTCAGCTCGTAGAGTTTCAGAACTACAAGCTCTCATGGCTGTGCAGCCTTTTTATCATCTTCCATCAGGACAGAGTCTCCTTACAAACCAATCCGTCCTTTATGCCAAAAGTGGTATCCAGGGTAGCTTTGAATCAGGCCATACACTTACCTACCTTTTATCCTAATCCTCAAAACAAAGGGGAGAGATTACTACATTCCTTGGACATCCACAGACAACTGCGTTATTATTTGGACAGAACAAAGCCTTTCAGAAAATCAGAACAGCTCTTTGTGTCCTATGCTATAGGAGCTCAAGGAAAGCCAATTTCCAAACAGACAATCTCAAAATGGATAGCCCACTGCATATGCTTTTGCTATTCTTTTCATGGCAAAACTGTACCTACAGGCATCAGATCTCACTCCACAAGGGCCACAGCTACCTCTGCAGCTTTCCTCAGAGGAGTTCCTACCAAAGATATTTTGGAAGCAGCCACTTGGAGTTCTGTGCATACCTTCTCCAAGCACTACCACCTACCATTATACTCCAAAACTAGAGCAGGCTTTGCCACTGCAGTCTTGCAGGGCATCCTGGCTCCTCCTAGTTCCACCTAGTGCCTACCACCCCTTTCTTAGCTTTGGGATTCTACCCATCTGTTATGACTGCAGCTGTATGCACGATGAACATAGTACAGTTTTGTACCTACCATAAATGTAGATGTTCGAGTGCTAATACAGCTGCAGTCCAGGTTTCCCTCCCTCCTTCCCCTCTTGGGACAGGCCTATTGGCTAACACCTCCTCATACAACATGATTGGGGTATTCATTTATGGTGTATTTGCTGGCAACTATTGTATTTTGATTATATTGCATTGCTTTATTACACAAATTTATGTATTGCCTTCCTTCTGGGGGCACCTGACATCTGGGGCAAGAAAAACTGAAGAAAATGGTGTCGGCTGGTTCCTTTATACCCCTGTCGCTTTGACGTCAGGGAAGAAGCGACGACAACCGACGCCGGACCTAGACTTTGGAATTTGGCCGACCGAGGACCCGCCTGACGGCAGGAGAACCCATCTGTTATGACTGCAGCTGTATTAGCACTCGAACATCTACATTTCTGGTAGGTACAAAACTGTACTTTCGCAAGTGCCAGTCGTTCGACTCCTGAAGTTTTCGTTTTCGAGTTTCAGAACCGAAGTCTTCAAAAAATCTAAGTACCCCGTTGGGGATCGTTTTTCTTCCTCTTAACTGATGTCAGTAAAAGTTAACAGTTGTATTTCTTGTGGAAAGCAAATATCTCATAAAGATTTTCATTCGTACTGCACTCCTTGCTTAGGCCCAGACCACAACGTCCCTCCCTGTTGGTTTTGTGCCTTATTCAATCCTCGTACTATTTGTCATTGGTCATTTTCTCATCTAACTATTTCGGTACTCTGTTCAATTATCCAGGAATGGCTTCGGTAAGCCATCCGACTACCGACATTCCGAAAAAACATAAAGATAAAGACAGACCGAATACGTCCAAAGCTGCCGACGACGCTTCTATTAAGCTAGTCACTAGTTCACCGGTACTCAGGTGCTTTCGCAGCCCCTGATACCTGCTACTTCAGAATCGCAGGCCTCTATTGAGACCCATTCGGAGTCCGGTATGCCGCGAGATGCTTCTTCGACTATGGAACCTGCGGATGTCACTACCTTGGATGGCTCCGGAGCCGTTGTGCAGGCACTGGCTTCTGAGGGTGTATTCAGGCCTACTGACTTGCATATCAAACAGACGCCATCTTCTTCAAGGCCTTAGACTCGATTCACACCTAGAAAACAGACGTCCAAACCGCATGGTCAGGCTCATATGCCTAAAAAAACAAATGATAAGAATGGCTGAAGACCTTATTACTCTAATTAGGGGAAGCAACTCTTCTCCCTCTAAGAGACGTAGTACTCATTTTCCTTCTGATTCTTCTGATCAAGATTCTGAAATTTCTGTTTCTTCTGATGACCAGGATTTGCCCTTATGTACCTATGAGGATTCTGATGCAGAGGACTCAATTCCCTCTGCTTCCCCTCCAGAAGTTTTCTTTTTTGGTGAAACTTTGCACACTCTTAGGGAGCATTTCCGCTGGGAAAGCCAGGATTACTCTGACTCCAAAAAGAGGCTTAGGGAAGTTTTACTCCTGCCTCAACACAGGCCTTTAGCTATCCCTCCTGTACTGGACATTGTAGATGATGCCTTCTTGAAATCTAGCCTGGCCCCAGACACCTTACCTCCGGTTCCCAGGAAACCTGATTGGTATTCAAATGCCCTGTATTTCACAGGGACCCAAAGGCATTAAGGTTACTACTGGCAAAAATCCTACCCCCTCTTATAGATATTCCAGGGCCCTGGACAGATGTAGTAAGAAGGTATACACTTCTGCTACTTTGCCCATTAGGGCCTTAAACTGCCAGTTTCATATGTTAAAGTACCAGCAGCATATTATTGGATTACTTACAGAAATTGATGTTGTTTCCAGACTGTGCTGAAAATAAAGAATTACAGGATTTAATGCATTCTGCTAAACAAGTTGGTAAACATACTTTGCAATGTCCAGTTCATCTGGTGGAATTGGGCATCCTGAGGCAATGTCAAAACGGCCTCATGTATACAGACAACCCTCTCCTCTTACCTCTAGACGCAAACACTTGTGAGAGATGCAAATACACAGCTAGACTGGGGGCTAAGCGCTCTCAACCCATGACTGTAACAGACAGTCGAGAGGAGAAGAGAGACACTAGCATCACACCACCAGTCACACATGGATCTACAAAACAAGCACCTGCAAAACATGCACATAAATCCACAGAAATATACTCTGAGGCACTAGGTACCAATCTGAAAAAGAAACATGGCCCTCCAAAGCAGACAAGCAAGCAACCTGCACCTCCAAACACAAGCCAAAAAACACATAATTCACCTCAGCAGTGTGCCTCACGACAGCCCCCAAGGCAAGACACCATACGCAACACGCTAGTAATAGGAGACTCTATAGTAAGGCACACAGATGTTCCACTCACCCGGCTGAACAAGAAGTTTACTGTCAGCTGCCTGTCGGGTGCTAGGATCCGCCACATAACACAGGCACTTAAGTCACTCCAGAACAAGTATGACGCTGTCATTGTACATGTTGGTGTGAATGATCTAAGTCGTACCTCCCTGGACTACATGAAAAGAGACATTGAGGAGCTCTCTGATCATGTAGCCCAAGCTGGTATGACCCTGACCTTGAGTAGCATACTACCTTCACCTAGAATGATACCACAATACAAAGACAAATGATCAATTTCAACAATTGGCTAAGCTTCTGGTGTCATTCTAAGGGGATGCAATGTCTGTCTGCTTGGGATGACATGATAGACAAGCCTCGCTGTTTCGCCAGAGATGGTTTGCACCTGTCACCCGTAGGCTTTTGAATACTGGCCAAGGCTCTTGCCGTCCCAATAGTGGCTTTTTTCGGCCAGGCTCAAAGGACAAACCAACCACCGTAACCAGCACAGGTAACCAAAAACTAAGGGTAATGCTACTCAACACCAGAAGTCTCAACCTCATAATGCACGCACTCGAGGTACTCCTCAGTATGGAGCAAATTGATGTTTGTAAAATGACGGAAACCTGGTTCAGGGCTCCAGAGAGCACCCCAGAGCTACCAGGTTACAATTCATATCATACCTTCCGGCCTCATTTACCAGATCGCAGTACAAAGGGCGGAGGTGTATCCATATTCATCAAGGATACCCACATCTCCAGGATAGTGGCGCGCAGCATGATGCCCCAGAGATCATCCATGCACAACTATCAGCAGGCAAAACCACATTTCAAGTCGTAGCCTCTTATAGATTGCCCACCATGTCCCAAGATGCTCACTCAGCATTCCTTGAGGCATTGGAAAATATAAAGGTCCTACCCAACACCATAATTTTGGGTGATTTCAACTACCTTGGTATAGACTGGGCGAACTACCAAAGTTCTAACTCCTATGCCCAGTGGTTCATAGAATTTATAAATTCAAATGCCCTTGGACAACATATTGAATTTAGTCATCACAAATATGGGCACACATTGTACCACACCCGTAATCACTCCATCTCTGGTCAGATCAGACCACAAACTGATAACCCTGGACATCCTCACCCCTCCACCTCCCCCAGTCAAAGAAACCATCGTAAAAAAACTTTCCAAAGCAAACTTCAAACTACTTGCGTCAGAAGTAGAATGCTTCACTATTACCTTGCAGAAGGATAATGATATCCAGGATGCAGAATCGTACACCAAGGCACTTTACATACATTTTCAGGATTGCATGGACCGTGCTATCCCAAATAAAACCAAGACTTATTCTGAAAGTGTATTAGTTCTGCTTTAAGCACTTGGGCTTCAGGCCACTTATTTTACATTAAGAATGTTCGTGGTCTGCACTCTTGTGGGAGGAGAGGCTGGACTCTGCCCTTCTGAGCTGGGAATTTCTGGTTAAAGGTTTATAGTGCCTGCATATTTGAACTGTTTCTTACTGAAATTGGTACACCTTGTTTGCTGTAGCATAGACTAGATCCAGGCCTGCTGAATCTAGCTTTGTTTGTATGCTTGTTGTTTGTTTGCTTGTTATTTCCCTAAAACGCTGATTCCACCTAAAACGCGGCTTTTCAGCGCTTCTGTGGATCCCTCGTGATGTCTGCATTGCTTACTGTACTTATTTCCTTGTTTCACTTTAAAGAAAGTTACTGTTTGTCATTTTTGCATTTAAGTTACCCGTAACACATTGCATTTAAGTTACCTGGCACTTGCTCACTAAAGCAATTATATAAGTCATCACTAAAAAATTAAAAGCACTACACCCTCACAAACTCCCCTTGCGTACCTTGTTCCCCATTGGCCCTTTTTCAGTTATAAAGGAATTCCTAATACTATTCTAGCATGACCAAAGGTCAGTTGTTAATCTCCTCTCCGGTCCAGCTGGTGAATCTGGGAATCTTGAGGCAATGTTACAACTGCCTCATGTACACAGACAACCCTCTCTTCCTCCCAACAAATTCCAACACATGTGAGAGATGCAACCATATAGCCAAACTGGAGGCTAAGCTCTCTCAACTCAGTACTGGCGTAACCAGTCAGGAGAAGGAAACCACACTGACTACAATTCCAGTCTCACATAGAGCTACCACGACAGCAAACCAAACACATAAACACACAAAAACATACTCGGAGGCTCTAAATAAAAATCTGCCTAAGCAGCAGAGGCCTCCAAAGCAGACACCCAAGCAACCGCTACCCCAAAACAAAACAAGTGCAACACATAGCTCACAAAGCCAGTGTGCCAAACAGTCACAGCCCTTAAGGCTCACCAGGCTGAATAAGGAGAAGGTCACGGTGAGCTGCCTTTCGGGCGCTAGGATCCGCCACATAACACAAGCACTCAGGTCACTCCAAGGCAAGTACAAATATGACTCGGTCATTGTCCATGCTGGTGTGAATGACCTGAGACTTGCCTCCCTGGACTACATGAAAAGAGACATAGAGGAGCTCTCTGAGCATGTAGCCCAGGCCGGTATGACCCTGACCTTGAAGTAGCATCTTACCCTCACAAAGAATGATGCCACAATATGAAGACAAGATGATCAATTTCAACAATTGGCTTAAGTATTGGTGTCATTCAAAGGGGATCCAATGCCTGTCAGCCTGGGATGACATGCTCGACAAGCCACGATGCTTCGCTAGGGACGGCTTGCACCTGTCACCCCTGGGCTTTCGGATATTGGCAAAGGCTCTTGCTTTCCCCATAGTGCCTTTTTTAGGCAAGACTCAAAAGACAAACCCACCTCCATAGGTATCACAAGGGATAAGAAACTAAGAGTAATGCTACTCAACGCCAGAAGTCTAAACCTCAAGATGCACGCACTCGAAACTCTCCTTAGCATGGAGAGCATCGATATCTGTGCAGTAACAGAAACCTGGTTCAAGGCTCCCCGAGACCACCCCAGCACTACCAGGTTATACCCCATACCATGCTTTTCGGCCCCAAAACTTGGACCGAACCACAAAAGGAGGGGGAGTATCAATATTCGTCAAAGATACCCACACCTCCAGGTTGGTGGCACAGCACGAAACGTCCGAGACTATCCATGTGCAACTAACCGTGGGTAAAACTGCTTTCCAGTTTATAGCCTGCTACAGACCACCCTCCCAAACCCAGTAACCCCACTCGGCCTTCCTGAGAAAACTTGAAAATATGAAGGTCTCTCCAAACACCATTATATTGGGCGACTTCAACTACCCAAACATAGACTGGAAGCATTACTCTAGCTCCAACACCCTAGCCCAAAGGTTCTTAGAATTTATAAACTCAGATGCTATGGAACAACTTATTACCACTCCCACAAGAGGGGAAAACATACTGGACCTGATCATCACCAACATGGGACTCTATGCTCCAGACCAGAAGTTTATCCCTCACTGGTAAGATCAGACCGTAAACTAATCTCACTGGATATTCACATCCCGACCCCAGCACCTGCCCAGAAAACCACAGTGAAAAACTTCTCTAAAGCAAATTTCACACTCCTCAAAACCGAGGTGGAATCCTTCAAAGCCCCCGAGCCTGTGGAAAATATGGCCCAGACCGCAGAATCTTTTATAAACGCATTCTATGAACACCTTCAGGAATGCATGGATCATGCAATCCCAAATAAAACCAAGACCCAATCCTCCAAAGGCAGACGTCCTGTCTGGTGGACCCCAGCAATAAACAAACTATACAATAGAAAGAGGAAGCTACTACAAAAAGGGAAGGCATCTCTGATCAGTATTAGCAAAAAACTACGGGCACTCATAAAATCGTCAAGGCCAGCTTCGAGAGAAAAATTGCACAGGACACTAAGGATAATCACAAGGCTTTCTTTAGTTATGTTAGGAACCTGGGTGGGAATTCCCAGATATGCTCAGAATTAGTCCAAAATGACAAAAAATACATCGAACCCACAGACATTGCCAACATCCTAGCTGACAGGTTCAGCGCAAACCCCCCCCCCCCACCAAAAGGGCAAATATCTATCCCAGCAGAGTGTTGCCCCCCTGACATCTCAGATGCTCAGGTAAGAGCCGCCCTTTCCAAAACAAAAAACACAGCATCAATGGGACCAGACGGTGTCCCGGGCTGCGTCCTACATGAACTCCAAGAAGAGCTAAACCCAAACATAAAACTACTGTTCAAGCTCAGCCTTACTACAGGATATGTACCCAAAGAGTGGCGTACAGCAACAGTGGTCCCTCTCCACAAAGGTGGTGCCTCAACGGATCCTGGCAACTATCGCCCCATAAGCCTAACTAGCTTGGTCTGCAAAGCTGTGGAAAGGATCATCATGGACCTCATAAATAAAGATGTTGGGGACCTACAGACACTGGATCCTACCCAGTTCGGCTTTAAGGGCAGATCCTCCTCTTAAACCTGGTCAATTTCTTTGAAACAGTCACCAAGGCCATTGACGAGGGGAAAGTGGTCCACACGGCCTACCTGGACCTTGCAAAAGCCTTCGATACAATACCCCACTCAGGCATTATAGATGAGCTCACCAGCTTAAATATAAACCCCTATGTCACTAGATGGGTTGCAAACTGCCTCAAGGACAGAACCCACATGGTTAGAATTGCTGGAGCCATGTCAGACTCCAAACCAGTTACAAGTAGCGTCCCACAAGGCTCAGTCCTGGGACCTCTCTTGTTCGGTATATATTTCTCGGAGGTACAGGCCAACATGGAAGGACTGTGGCTGACCAAGTTCGCAGATGACTGCAAACTTAGCACCATAATCGACTCTCCAGCCGACACAAGCATCCTCCAAAAGGGCCTCATAGAAACAGACAACTGGTGCCAGAGCCATGGCTTTAAGCTAAACACCAAAAAGTGTATAGTCATCCCCTTTGGCAAAAACAAAGTGCCCACAAATTACCACATAGGTGGTAATCCATTAAGTACAGAAGAAGTAATTAGGGACCTGGGGACCCAGGTTGATAGCAATCTCTCATTTGACAACCACTTGGCCAAAGTGGTTAGAAAAACATTTTATATAGCCCACCTAATCATGAAGGGATTCACATCTAGATCAGGGGCGGTCATCGTGCCTCTTTACTCATCCCTCATCAGGCCCATAATTGAGTACAATGCCCCTTTTGGGGATGTACCTTACCAGACACCTGCAGCAACTGGAAAGACCCCAAAAGTACCTCACCAAGAGGATCAAAGGGCTCAAACAGATGCCATATGCTGCCCGGTTAAAGAAACTCCAGCTCTACTCAAGTGGCATACCGCCTGCTCAAAGGTGATCTGTGCCTGACGTATAAAGCCATGTCCAACCCGGAATTAATGGACACGCACCTCAGAAAATCCAAATCCCATCGAGCTACGCACTCGAGAGACTTGAACCTCAGCACTGAAATAAATAGGACATGCTGGAGGGACAGATTCATAACCCAGAGGCTCCCTTCACTCTGGAATAAAATCCCAGTCCAGGTTAGGCAGAGTCCCTCATTGACTCTCTTCAAGAGGAATCTTGATGAGTGGATGGGAGATCGGTGGTTTACCCCGGGTATCACTTCTGTGTCACTGTTAGACAGAGGCACAGTATACTAACCTCGAAAAAGGGCATAGCAAAATTAATTTAAAATGGGTGGCGAAAGCCAAACACACTCTGGCTAGGCTTATAAATGCCCTAGGGCAGATAGCCTAGTATGAACCTATGAACTCCTTCCTCAAGCAAGAAGAAACCAGTCTGGTGGACCCTGGCCATAAGCAAACTATACAATAAAAGGAGGAGACTTGTACAAAAAAAAAAAAGGCTAAATCTCAAGTAGAAAAATCATCCCTGATCAGCATTAGTAAGAAATTGAGGGCCCTCATCAAGTCAACTAAAGCCAATTTCGAAAAGAAAGTTGCCAAGGATGCCAAGGATAACCATATGGCCTTCTAATGTTACGTCAGAAACCTAAATGGCAACGCTCAGGTCTGTTCTGAGCTAGTACAAAATGGAACAAAATACACTGACCCCACTGACATTGCCAACATCTTGGCTGACAGGTTCAGTGCAAATCCCCCCCCACCACCACCACCACCACCTACAGGGCCTTTTACTATTCCAGGGGATTGTGTAACTCCAATTATTACTGATACGTTGGTTAATAAGGCTCTATCTAAAGCTAAAAACACTGCCTCCATGGGACCAGATGGTGTCCCAGGCTGTGTCATAGGCGAGCTCCAAAATGAATTAACCCCGCATCTGAATACCCTGTTCAGTCTCAGCCTCTCGACAGGATATGTGCCCATAGAATGGCGCACAGCAACAGTGGTTCCGCTGCACAAGGGTGGGCCCACAACCGACCCTGGGATCTACTGACCAATAAGCCTGACCAGTCTGATCTGTAAGGCAATGGAGCGAATCATTTTGGAACTCATAAATGGAGAGATTGGGAACCTCCAAACACTTGACCCCACACAGTTCGGCTTCGTCAAGGGCAGATCATGCCGCCTGAACCTGGTGGACTTTGAGACAGTTACTCAGGGTATAGATAAGGGTAAGGAGGTACACATGGCTTACCTTGACCTTGCTAAAGTATTTGACTCCATTCCCCATTCGGGTATTATTGATAAACTCTCCAACCTGGGCATAAACCCTTACGTCACAAGATGGATCACAAACTGGCTCTCGGACAGATCCCACAAAGTAAGTGTAGCCTCATCTATATCCGAATCCAGACCAGTAAGGAGCAGTGTGCCTCAGGGCTCTGTATTGGGGGCCCCCTGTTTGGCATATATTTGTCAAAAGTACAGGCAAGCACTGAAGGGCTGTGGCTGATCAAGTTTGCAGACAACTGCAAACTGGGTGCTATAATAGAGTCTCCGGCCGTCATGGATATCCTCCAGAAGGGCCTTAATGAGACTGATGCATGGTGTCAAAGCCATGGTCTCAAGCTAAATGCTAAAAAATGCGTAGTAATCCCCTTTGGAAAAAACAAAGTACCTGCGAACTACCACATAGGAGGTAACCCCCTGAAATCTGAAGAAGTAATAAGGGATCTAGGGACCCAATTAGATAGTCAGCTTTCCTTTGATAACCATGTTGCCAAGGTGGTTAGGAAATCCTTGTATGTGACCCATCTGATCACGAAAGTGTTTGCTTCAAGGTCTAAGGATGTAGTGGTACCCCTCTACTCTTCCCTCATCAGACCCATTATTGTGTAAAATGCACCAATTGGAATGTACCTGGCTTGGCACCTCCAGCAGCTGGAGTGACCACAGAGGTACCTCACTAAGAGGATTACTGGCCTCAAACAGTTGCCCCATGCAACATGATTGAAAAAAAAAACTAAGGCTTTTCTCTGTTGCATACCGCCTTCTCAGTGGCGATCTCTGTCTAACATGCAGAGCCATGTCCAGCCCAGAACTGTTGAACATGCTCCATCTTAGCAAAACCAAATCTACTCGAGCTACACGCCCTAGGGATATAAACGTCAGCACAACAATGAATAGAACATGCTGGAGGGATAGATTCCCTTCGCAAAGACTTCCCTTGCTATGGAACAAGGTCCCAATCTACATAAGACAGAGCCGTTCACTATCACTCTTCAAGAGGAACCTTGAGTGGATGGGTAACAGAAAGTTCACACCAGGGATCATACCAACAGCTCTACTAGATAGGGGCCAAGGGTACTTAACTGCTAGATCAAGGGCCTAGGGAACTAACCAAAGGGGCGGTGAATACCGCAGAACGTGGCTGGGCTAATATATGCCTTTGGGCAGATAGCCCAGTACCTACCTATGAACCTATGTGTTTTTGACTCCTTAGAGGCATCTTGTAGGGCTGCTGTTACTGGGTCTGATCTTAGAAGGCAAGCTTGGCTTAAGGAGCAAACTTTGCCAAATCATGTTAAAGCCAAATTAGTGGATGCTTCCTTAAACCAAGGCCACCTGTTTGGCAGTAAAGCAGAAGTTGTTCTTAAAAAGATGGAGGTAAAAACAAAATCTATGCAAACTGTTAAAAATGTCCTACAAGTGCAGCCTCTCAGATTTAGTAGGCATTGGCTTTCTAAGAATTGGTCCTTTCCTGTCTCTTCCAGGTTTTCTCAGTCCAAATCCAGGAACAGCAGACCGCCTAGGCCACAGTCTCAATGTACTCACAGGCCTAAGCAGTAGGGGCTGCCACTTCCAAAGCTGGAAGTAGTAAGACACTCCCACTATGGTAAACTGTCACCTTCCAAGCCCTGCTCAACTGACTGCACCTTTAGGGGGAAAGCTCTCCCTGCATGTAAAAAACTGGGAACTCATTACCCAAGACAAATGGGTTTTAAATATAGTTTCCCAAGCATACAGATTCCACTTCCACACCTTACTTAACCCCAAAAGGTTGGCCAGACCTACCCCCAAATCAGTGGGCAGAGGCTTTACAGCAGGTTCTCTCTCTTCTAAGTATCAGGGCTATTCAACCAGTCCCAGCAGAAGAATGTGGAAAAAGGTTTCTACTCCAGACTTTTCCTGGTACCCAGAAAAGGCAACACCTGGCATCCTATCCTGGACCTATCTGTCCTAAACACCTTTTTGGTAATTCCAAAATTCAAAATGCAACTTTCACCAGCTGCTTCCCATGCTAGGCAAAAATGCCTGGTTGGCAACATTGGATTTAAAGGAAGTTTACCTGCACATCCCATTAAGGGATTCTTACAGAAAATACTTACGCTTTAGAGCAGGCTACATGCACTATCAGTTCTTTGCACTGCCCTTTGGCTTATCTATTACGCCCAGGGTATTCACAAAAATGCCTAGCTTCAGTCATTGCATTTTGCAGGCCAAGAAATATTCAAATATACCCATACCTGGATGATTGTCTAATTCAGGCAGAAAGCCAGGCCATACTATTAAATCATCTGGCATTTGTAAAGAAACTGCTAACCTCACTGGGGTACACCATAAACAAAAAGAAATTGCATCTAGTACCCTGCCAACGAATTGCATTTGTGGGAGCAAGCTTGAACACAACATCCCAGATGGCCTACCTCACTCCAGAGAAACAAGTTTATCTGACAGCCTACTTCAAATTACTGGCCACAAAGACCCAGTTAACTGCAAGGAAAATACTGCAAGCTCTGGGGTTCATGGCCTCTTGCACTAATTCCATATGCAAGACTGCATATGAGGAAACTAAAATGGTATCTAAAAAGCCTATGGTGTCATCTTTCTTAGGGCCTGGAATCAGTGATTCCTATCATCCCTTCTATAAAGATGGAATTCTTTTGGTGGGCAGAGGCCTGCTACCTCAACAAGGGTCTGCCATTCACTCTACCCCGTGCCGCCCAAACCCTAACAACAGACGCATCACACTATGCATGTGGGGCTCACTTGGCAGGGCAGTGCATTCAGGGCAAATGGAACCAGAGTCAAATGGACCTGCATATCAATCATAAAGAAATGCTAGCTGTGCAGAATGCTCTGACAGCCTTCAAGGACCACATCCTTCAGGACAATTATTGGTAAAAACAAACACCACTGTTATGTGGTACATACACAAGCAGGGGGGAACCCACTCTTACCCCCTCTGCAGACTAGCCATGGCTCTCGCCTTGAGCTACCAAGTGCACCTACAGGCTCAATTTCTGCCAGGCAAGCTAAACACACTGGCAGGACGACCTAAGCAGAAATCTCATGGACCCACACGTGTGGAAACTGGAACCAGATATTAAACATGTTGAGAAACAAATGGGGGAGTCCAGAGATGGACCTGTTTGCCTCCTCTTATAACTACCAATTGGACAAATTCTGCACAAGGACTCCCCACAGACAAGCTTGGAAAGTGGATGCCCTGTCCTTCACCTGGGAAAACCTCTCAGTTTATGCATTTCCCCCTCTGCCTCTCCTCTCCAAAGTTCTACTAAAGGTCAAACAGGACAAACCAAGGACAATAGTCATTGCAGCAGACTGGCCACGCCAACACTAATGTTACCCCCTCTTGCGCAGTGTCACTGCTGGAACCATACCACCTGCCTCAGACCCCTTCCCTGCTGTCCCATCAGGAGGGCCAGTTTCTGCACCCCCAGCTTCAAACCCTGAACCTTACAGCCTGTTTAATTACCCGAGCTCTCCATTACCAATCCCTCAGTAAGCAGGTGCTGGATGTCATTCTGGAGGCAAGGAGGCCTAGTACTAGAAAATCCTATGCTGAAAAGTGGAAAAGATTCTGTTCCTGGAGCCAAACTCAGGGGATGGGCACAGCAGTGCCCAGTTTACCTCATATTATTCAATACTTAACAGAGATGCTTCACAAGGGCCTTTCCTTCTCTTCTATTAAAATTTATGCCTCTGCCATTTCAGCACATTTTAATACGGCGCCACCACTCTTCTCTCATGCACTGTTGAAGCCATTCCTCAGAGGGGCCAAAAATTTAAGACCACCCAGGAGAGCCCCTACTCCAGCTTGGGACCTTAGCTTTTGTTGGAAAAGTTCACTCTACCTCCCTTTGAGCCAGCTGCAACTGCAGAGTTGAAATTCCTTTCTTAGAAAACAGCCTTCCTTCTAGCCATCACTTCAGCAAGAAGAGTGTCTTAATTACAGGCCCTCATAGCAGTGGAGCCTTTCATCATCTTCCATGCTGACAGGGTGTCCCTCAGGACCAATCCTTCCTTTATGCCCAAGGTGGTATCCAGTGTGGCCCTTAAATCTGTCCATTCATTTGCCAACCTTCTTTTCTAATCCACAGAACAAAGGAGAACGAATACTGCGCTCTTTGGACGTGCACAGACAACTTTGATTTTACTTGGACAGGACTAAGCCTCTCAGAAAAAATGAACAGCTGCTAGTTGCCTTTGCTGCAGGGGCAGAGGGGAAGGCCATTTCAAAGCAAACCATTTCTAAATGGATAGGCCAATTGCATTCATTTCTGCTATAAACACCATGGAATGCCTACCCCACAGTGGATAAGATCACATTCCACCAGGGCTGCATGTACTTAAACAGCCTTTCTCAAAGGTGTTCCTACCAAGGACATCCTAGAAGCTGCTACCTGGAGTTCTGTTCATACCTTCACCAAGCATTACCAGTTGTCTTTTTTCTCTAAATCCAGAGCTGGTTTTGCCACTGTAGTCTTGCAGGGCCTAATAGCTGGTCCTAATGCTCTCTAATTGCCTCTTCCCTTCTTTAGCTTTGGGAAGCTACCCAAATGTAATGACTGCAACAGTGAAACACGAAGAACATAGTACAGTTGTGTACACTTACCATAAATGTAGATGTTCGAGTGTATTCACTGTTGCAGTCCTGGTTACTCTCCCACCAGCCCCTGATTTCTATTTGCTATAACTCTCTTCTGGTTTACTGTAAGTTTTCTGGTGTATTTCCTTATAGTTAGAGGTGTAACCTTGTATATAATTGCTTCCCATTATGGGGGCACCTGACATCTGGGGCAAGAAAACTGATGCAATGGCGTCGGCTGCATGCTTTATACCCCTGATTACCTGATGTCATTGAAGGAGACAGCAACCAATGCAGGACCCAAAACTTTGATAATCAGGCCGGCTGAGGGCTACCTGCAAGCAGATAACCCCAAATGTAATGGCTGCAACAGTGAATACACTCAAACATCTACATTTATGGTAAGTGTACACAACTGTACTTTTCCTTTATTTTGATGTTTTCTGACCTCTGATGGCCAGAGACCCTGAACCTTGAAAGAGCCAAAGGAGGCTCCATTCCCTGTCTGAGGCATCTGTAAAGAGCCCTGGAGTTGCGACTGGAGCTTGGAAAGAAAGCCCTGGGTTGAGAGAAAGTTGATGAATGCAGCACTGAAGCTCAAACTTGAGACAGGGAAAGAAGTAAAGTTACCGGGAAGTTCAGTAGATGGCAATGTTGGAGCCATAGTAAATTGAGGTACCACTGAATCTTTCTCATGTGGAGTCTGGCTACTGGGAGCATGGGAATGGTTGAAGCCATAAACCTGAGGACTCCGAGAAATTCCCTGGCTGTGACTGAAGCCATCGGAAGAAGAGACTGGAATAAGGGAGTGAGAGAGAGGGCCTTGGGGGTTAAGCACCAATGCCAACACGGGGATGGTCTGAATCCGGCAGCCAAGGAAAACATGATGCTGAGAAGGCATCAGAGATTATTTCTGGAAGTTTATGGTAAACTCCAGACACTGTAACAGGTAAATAGTAAATCGGAGATCCTGAAGCAGAGCATCTGGGGAATAAGCTAGAATGAGCAGATTGTCCAGATAGGGAAAATCTAAACACCTGTCTTCCTGCAAAAGGAGCAGGAGCAAGGCATATGGTGCATACCCTTGGGGCAGTAGAGAAGCCAAAGGCAAAGCAGAGAACTGAAAATGCAAGGAAGAAACAGCGAAATGTAAAAAATTCCTGAAAGTTGCCCAGCTCTAAAGCCGGTCATACAACTTACAACCCATCCTGTAGTCTCCGTTCCACTAACAAGCAACTCTTAGAAGTATACAGACCAAATAAAAGAGCTGGCAAAAGCCCATACTCTCTTTATATTGAAAACTCTGGAATACCCTCCTCTCACATATTTGCATCTTAGACTCCTTTAGGAACTTTAAATTCACTTTAAAAAATATCGTAAACATATTTGTCCCTGCTCTCCCCCCTAAAACTTACAAACTCAACTGTGAGTTTCTAGCTCCTATCTCATATTACCTTATTTGTTTTTTTTTTTCATGTGTGTGTCCTCTACTTCACTTTGTCTTGTCCATAATAGTACTAGGAACTTTAAATTCACTTTAAGGATGGGGATAGAGTTTTGCACTGCATTATTAGCTGGATGCTGAACAGGCTTTAGAAAGGCCCTGTAAATGCATAAGCCACCTGTGATGCATTGTCCTCTTTCATTAGTACTGTGTTGAATAGTCTCACACCATGTCTTCTGCTTTATCGGACATAGTGCACAGTAGTACCAGAGATTTGTGAATTTAGTGGGGGTGGATAGTAGATTTCTAGTTATTTTGTTTTTCTGGCTATGTCCGTTAGGCTCTAGTGTTGATTAGCATATAATACGTGTAAGAAAGTAAAACAAGCATTTCAGCTGTATAGATATAATTTGAAATCAATATTGCTGAGAACTCCACCTGAAAAAGAGATGATATAGCACCATAATTGCCAAAACTGAACATTGTCTGAAAGAAATTATCAAGTGAGCAACAAACAGTATAGCATAAAACTGAGTCACTGCGAGTTAAATAAAGCAACTAGGGTTGCGATATTGAACAGGAGATAGAATTCTGATAAAACATCTATTTAATTTAGACTTTCAGTTTCTATATATGTAGACCTCCGTTTTCTTCACAGAGGATGTCAGCTCTTGTGAAAAAAAAAAGATTGACAGCAGATGGTCTCAGGAGGATGTTTTCTAGCAGTCAAATAGTGGAGATTGTGATTTTCTATATATATATATATATATATATATATATATATATATATATATATATATATATATATATCATAGGATTTACAAGAATTTATGACGTATAGTAACCATACCTCTGAACCTCTTAAGGCTGTAACTCTGGACAGAGCCACATAAAATGGGGGCACAAAGTTTCCAAAATACGAGCAGTTTTGAAATGTTGTTGATGTAAACTTAAAACGTTGATAGAATGAACATTTTTTTTTTATTAGCACAGTAAATATTCTGCATATTGTTTTCCAGCACTTGATATTGAAGTGTTAAAACATTCATGCCACGTTATAATAATAAAGTGGAATCAGTAAGACAGAATTATTGTGAATTCTAAAAACTTCATTTTTAATGAAGCAACATTGTCATTACTGGACATGTCTCTTTTTGCTGTAATAGTGTCAAAAACAAAGTGCCTGTCAAAAACCATACAAGATAATTAAATTAAAGATATTCAGTCGATATAAAAAAAGTTCTAGCTAGTGGAGGGGTTCCAAGGAAAGTTGACCAATCGGCAACAGGGTAGACACACAAAGGTCCAATTGCAACAAACTTGACCTTCAGCTGAAAAGTTATACAGGGAATACGAGCCCACTAAATCATCTGTGATAAGAAGGTCAGGCTAATGGGGTAAAGTTTGGCTGGTTTCAAAATGCCCGTAAATAGGCATGTAAAATACCTGCTGCCAAATACACTGAGAAAAGGGAATAAAACAAGGTACGAGGTCCGTGCAAGGGAATAAATAAAATGTAATAAGAAATGTGCTGCCTACTAAAACTACGCAGGTTAGAGATACGAATACAACTACAGTGAGAAAGGTGCCCAATCAGCACCAGGAGACATCAAAAAGGTCCAGTCGTAGCAAACCTGACCTTCAGCTGGGAAACTCGAAAACCAATACCGTGAATGCGGGTCCACTAAAAAGTAGAGCTGAATATAATATAATATAATATCCTGCAGGACCATGTATATCATCGGTGAGTCCATGATTAAATAAGAGGACAGTATTCTGGCCCATGCAGCTCGGGGCCAATTTTCTTTAACTAAATATCTGAGTTTCGTCAAGGGTGTGTTATGTTTTGGTAATCTCACTGGGATGACTGTCTCGTTCACTATTGTGGATATTTATTGTGCAGGCTAAGCAGGTGATGGTCAATCATTGCACATTTTTCCTCAGTGAAGATCTGTAGTCAAACTGCCTAAAGTCTTATTAGAATTCACCAAGGTTTCAATGATTTTTTTTTAAATTTTGAACAAAATTCAGATGGTACAGTTCAGTATACACAAGGTTTAGGTGCCACTGGAAAAGCTCACCAAGCAAACAATAACAGTTACTTTTTCGCTAAGGTATGTTTTCTCACTGCCATGAGAATTCTTTTTGTCAGAACAAGTCCCTGGATGGGCACGAATACAACAGCAGTGAGAAAGGTGCCCAATCAGCACCAGGGGACAACAAAAAGGTCCAATCGTAGCAAACCTGACCTTCAGCTGGGAAAGCCGAAAACCAATACCGTGAATGCTGGTCCACTAAAAAGGGGCCTTGAACTGTACTATCCGAAGTAAGTAGGGCTAAATAGTGTGGAATGAATGAAATCAAAGTGGGAATCCAAAAACCAAGACTATGATTGCAGACAAAGCGTCACAAACCACAAATAAAAACAACTCCAAACCTGGTGCTGTGTACAAAACATAAACATTTTTCTCTGTCCGTATAGCAAAAATCACACCAGTGGTCTACCTTGTAACAAAAGTGTCAATTAAATTTCACACAGGCTTACAAGCACGGCTAAAGGAAGAGAATTGGGAAACACAGAGGGACATTGAATTGTCAGGTGGGTCTTACAAAATGTGTACTAGAGGAAGCAGTATTTGCAGTAACCGTACTAGCAATAGCAATGTCATCTAAAAAAAAAAGTTGCATTCGCCTAGCTGCTGTACATTGCAAGTGAAAAAGCACATTTTTACCTTGGATGCTAGGGAGAAACTGAACCGGGAAACTCCTTGCAGCTCTGGCAATCTGTGCAGCCAGTGAGCTCCCCCCAAAATAGAGGAATCCAGTAGCAGGTAAAATCTCCAAATATTTGAAGAAAAAAAGGAAATACCTGCTGCTGGACCCTCTATCTATTTGGGGAAACGAAAGAAAATAATGTTGGGGTGGAGGTGTGACACAGGTGGTGGCTTGGATTGCAAGAATCTGGCTGCCACCATGTGCTTTATCAAGAACTTTTAAACATGATTTTGTACAAGAACTTCAATGTAATCTTAATGTAAAAACGCGCTGAATCGTAACTGTATAAGGTAATTTACACATTCAGGTACGATTTCAGCGTGTGTTACATTAAGCTCAGCTACAAATCTTGAGTACAGTTTCTCACACTTGTGGAAGGCACTCATGGGTGACACCTTGCAATTAGTATCTTCTCATGACGCACTCTGTGTTAAGCACAGTGGCGGCATGAGAAGTTACTTGAGGTTAATGAGTTAACATAGTCTTCCTTCCTCTCTCCTAGTACTTCTACACTATGTTCTATACCGTTATCACAGCTCTGCACCTTCTAGCTTAGGACTGTCCTGTTCCCTTGTGTTTTATCTACTATTTCTTTGGACTTATTGTACTGCTAATCCTTGTAATTATCTGCTACCCTTAATCTCTTAACTAGCTAGGCACTCTTCTATTGCTTGCTTGCTTTCTGCTGATCACTTTGTGTTAACTCCTGTCTGTGGCTCTGCTTCCTTCTGTCAACTGTTATTCTCCTAACCACTTTACTTCTTTCCTACCACTTGATCCACCCTTGACTTGTCTTCCATTCTTTCTGACTTCCCTCCTTATCCTCATCTTTTTCCTTCCTTCTGCTGTTTTCCTTTTCGGCCGTCCCAATTACATGCACACCTTTAGTCCACATTTTCACATATAAGTACTGTCTCTTGTCTGCATTCTTCCTGGCCATTGGTTTTCCTTGCATCTCTCTCTCTAGTTTGCTTTTGCTCTTTCCTGTTGCCACATAACTGCCGTTTAGGTTTCAAATAATTTGCTGAAGCCTCCCGTATGTCCTGCAGTGGAATCCCTGAGTTAAAACTCTTGTTTTTTAATCCGTGACTTCTTGCTCACCTCTCATACCGCTGTTCTGCAGGCTGTTCTGCTCGCATTACTCCTGCCCGTGGCCTGTTGCTCTTCTCAAATATGTTTTATTGACCTAAACTTATTACCTTCCTGGCCAATTGCCTCAGTCTTTCTAGTCTCTACTATCCTGATTTTCTTCGTGTTTCACTGTTGCAGTCATCACATTTGGATTGTCTGCCTACACGTAGCCCTCAGCCGGCCTGAAAACCAGAGTCTTCGGATTTCTGTGTCGGATGCTCTCTCTTCTTCCATAACATCAAGTTGTCAGGGGTATAAAACATGCAGCCAACGCTGTTCCATCAGTCTTTCTTGCCGTGCGGTGTCTGAAGCAGAAGCAGTTCGCAAGTGCCAGTCGGCCGACTCCTGAAATTTTCGTTTTTGAGTTTCAGACCCAAAGTCTTCAAAAAAAGATAAGTACCCCATTGGGGATCCTTTTTCTTGCTCCAGCCATGTCTGTAAAAGTTGACAATTGTCTTACCTGTGGAAAGCAAATACCTCATAGAGATTTTCATTTGTACTGCATCCCCTGTTTAGTCCCAGACCAAGATGTCCCTCGCTGTCTGTTTTGTGCCTTGTTCAACCCCCAAACTATTTGTCGGGCTATTTTTGCAGCTAATTATTTTCATGTTCGATCTCAGTACTCCGACATGGCTTCGTCAAGCCATCCGACTAACGATCTTACGAAGAAACTTAAGGATAAAGACAGACAAGACCGCATAGGTCCAAAACTGCCGATGACGCTTCCGTTAAGCTAGTCGCCAGTCCGCTGGTACTTAATGAGGCGCTTTTGCAGCCCCTGATACCCGCTACTTCAGATTCGCAGGCCTCTACTGAGACCCATTCGGAGTCCGGTATGCCACGAGATGCTTTTTCGACTATGGAACCTGCGGATGTCTCTACCTTGAATGTGTCCGGAGCCGCTGTGCAGGCACCAGTTTCTGAGGGTGTATTCATATAAAACCGACCCCTTTGTTTCCATCCAGAAGTTCTGAATCTCTCAGGCCTAAAACTCGCACAATGCCTAGAAAACAGACAACAAAACCGCATGCTCTGGCCCATAGGCCTCAAAAACAAATGCATAGAATGGCTGAAGACCTTATTATCTTAATTAGGGGAAGCCAGCCTTCCCCCGCTAAGAGACCTAGAACTGAATTTCTTTCTGATTCTTCTTACCAGAAATCTGATATTTCTGCTCCTTTTGATTACCAGGATTTGCCCTTCTCTACTTATGAGGATTCTAATGCAGAGGATTCCATTCCCTCTGCCTCCCCTCTAGAAGATCTTTCTTTCGGTGAAACCTTGCATACTCCTAGGGAGCATTTCCGCTGGAAAAGCCAGGATTACTCTGAGTTCAGAAAGAAACTTAGAGAGTTCCTACTCTTGTCTCAATACACGCCTTTAGCTATCCCTCCTGGTCTGGACATTGTAGATGCTTTCTTGGAATCTAGCCTTACCCCAGACATTTTACCTCCAGCTCCCAGAAAACCTGACAGGTTCTACAGAGTACCTGACTCTCACAAGTTCCTCTTCAAGAATCCTTCTGTGGATCCAGAGACCATTTCCCAAGGACCTAAAGGCATTAAGGCCACTGCTGCCAAAAATCCTGCCCCTTCTGATACAGATTCTAGAGCATTAGACAGATTGGGGGTAAGAAGGTATACACTTCTGCTACTTTGGGAATTAGGGCTTTAAATTGCCAGTTTCATATGTTAAAGTATCAGCAGCATGTTATAGGACTGCTTAAACAGAAAATGATGATGATTCCCGACTGTGCTGAACACAAAGAATTACAAGATTTAATGCATTCGGCAGAACAAGTTGGTAAACATACTTTGTAATGTGGTTTTGTCGCTTTAGAAGCATCTTGCAGGGCTTCTGCAACTGGGTCTGCACTTAGAAGGCACGCTTGGCTTAAGGAACAAAACTTGCCAGATCATGTTAAAGCGAAATTACGGGATGCTCCCCTAAACCAGGACTGCCTTTTTGGCAACAAAGCAGAAGTCTTCAAAAGGATGGAGGAAAAAGCTAAATCTATGCAAACTGTTAAAGATTTCCTACAAGTACAACCTCGCAGATTCAGTATGCATTGGCCTTCAAAGAACTGGTCCTTTCCAGGCCTTCTCAGTCCAAACCCAGAAAACAGCAGACCACCTAGGCTGCAGTCTCAGGCTATATGCAGACCTAAGCAGTGTGGGGCTCCCACTTCCAAAGCAGGGAGTAGTAAGCCCCCCTGCCCCACGGTAAAATTTCACAATGACTTGACCTTAACCCTTCCAAGCCCTGCTCAACTATCTGCTCCCTTAGGAGGAAAGCTCGCCCTGCATGCAAAAAACTGGGAACTCATTACCCAGGACAAATGGGTTTTGAACACAGTTTCCCCAAGGAAACAGATTCCACTTCCACACGCTACCAACCCCGAGTGGTTGGTCAGACCTACCCCCAAATCAGTGGGTGGAGGCCCAACAGCAGGTTCTCTCTCTTCTCAGTATCAGGGCTGTTCATCCTGTCCCAACAGAACGAAGGGGACAAGGTTTTTATTCAAGACTTTTCTGGTACCCAGAAAAAGACAACTCCTGGTGTCCTATCCTGGACCTCTCTTCTCTATTCTCAGTACCTTTCTGGTAGTTCCAAAATTCACAATGCTAACTCTTCAACCGCTTCTTCCTATGTTAGCCAAGGATGCCTGGCTGGCAACCTTAGACTTAAAGGAAGCTTACCTGCACATCCCAATAAGGGAATCTTGCAGGAAATGCCTACGCTTCAGGGCAGGCTCCATGCACTGTCAGATGTTCATCGTGTTTCACTGTTGCCGTCAATTACTCTTGGGTTATGCTGCTGGTAGGCTACCCTCAGTCAGCCAGAATTCCAAAGTCTAGGTCCGACGTCGGTTGCTGTCGCCTCTTCCCTGACATTAGTGTGCCAGGGGTATAAAAGATGCAGCCGACGCCAATTTCTTCAGTCTTTCGTGCCGCGCGGTGCCCGAAGCAAAAGCAGTTCGCAAGTGCCGGTTGGCCGACACCTGAGATTTTCAAATCCGAATTTCAGAACTAAAGTCTTAATTAAAACTAAGTACCCCATTGGGGAAACTTTTTTTCTTGCTCCAGACCGATGTCAGAAAAAGTTAACAGTTGTATTTCTTGTGGGAAGCAAATACCTCAAGGATTTTTACTCTTACTGTATTCCTTGCCTAGGCCCTGATCACAACGTTGCTAGCTGTCGGTTTTGTGCTAGATTTAACCAACACACTATTAAACGTCGGTTTGATTTTGCATTTCATTACTTTGGCCGAAGCTTTAATTATATAATGCCGTTGGAACAGCCGACAACCACAGGTTACAAAAAACGCAAGGACAAGGAAAAGGATAGGCATCCGAGGTCCAAAACCGACGAGGCCTCTGCTAGGCCAGTCACCGGTTCTCAGCGAAGCGCTTTCGCAGCCCCTGGCACCCGCTACCTCAGAGCCACAGGCTGCTTCCGACTCCCACGTGGAGCCGACTGGGCCTCTGGATACTCAAGGTATTGGACACTCGGAAATCATTCCCTCAGATGGGTCCGGAGCCGCTGAGCAGGCATCGACTTCTGAGAGTGTCTTCAGACCTACACAACTATATATAAAGCCATCTTCAGCTTCAAAGACAAAGACTAAAGCAGCTCTAAAGACAAAGAAACAAATACAGCATTCTCCTACTCAAACTTCCATGCCTAAAAAACAGATGCTCAAAATGGCTGAAGACCTAATTACTTTGATCAGGGGCTCCCATCCCCCTCCTGATAAGAGGCCTAGGCAAGAGACAGAGTATGATTCTTCTGATCAGGTTTCTATTTCCTCTGATTCCTCTTCTGAACAGGATTACTCCATGCTTCCCTATGAGGATTCTGATGCCGAAGAATCCATTCCATCAGCCTCTCCTCCTGAGGATTATTCTTTTGGGGGAAACCCTGCATATACCATGAGGGAGCATTTCCACTGGGAGAGCCAAGATTATTCTGAATCTAAGAAAAGGCTCAGAGACTTTCTGCTGCTTCCTCAGCGCAGACCCCTTTCTATTCCACCTGTTTTAGACATTGAAATGTATTTTCAGAGTCCGGCCTGTCCCCTGACTCTCTACCCCCTGCACCTGCTAAGCCAGACAGATATTACAGGGTTCCGGATTCTCATAAATTCCTATATAAAAATCCCGCTGCTGACCCAGAAACTATATCTCAGGGTCCCAAAGGGGTTAACGCTTCCACTGCAAAAAACCCTGTCCCCCCTGATAGGGACTCTAGGGCTCTAGACAGATGGGGAAAAAAGTCTACACTTCTGCTACCTTGGCTATAAGGGCTTTAAATTGTCAGTTTCATATGCTTAAATATCAGCAATATTTAATGTCATTGCTTAAACAGAAATTGTTGACAAATACTGAATGTTCAGAGAACAAGGAATTGCAGGATTTATTGCATGCAGCTGAACAAGTGGGAAAGCATACTTTACAATGTGGTTATGATTCACTGGAGGCCTCTTGCAGGGCCGCTGTTACAGGTTCTGTTATTAGAAGGCATGCTTGGTTAAAGGAACATAATCTGCCTGATCATGTTAAAGCAAAATTATTAGATGTACCATTACAGCATGATACTTTGTTTGGTACTAAAGCAGAAGAGGTATTGAAAAAAATGGAGGATAAAGCAAAATCCATGCAGACAGTCAAGGCTTTCTTACAGGTACAGCCACCCAGGTTTAGCAGGAACTAGCCTTCTAAAAATTGGTCCTTTCCAGTGTCAGACAGACCACAAAGAGGCAGATATAGGCGTCCCAGAGGCAGATCTCAGCCCCAAGGCTCATACAGGCCTAAACAATGGGGTGCTCCTACCTCCAAAAAGCAGAGAAGACAAATCACAACCTTACAGGAAACAGTCCCAATGACTTTCCTCTGCCAGATCCAAGCACTTTTCTTTTGGCAGCCCCCTTAGGGGGAAAACTAGCACTTTTTTCATCAAACTGGCAAATGGTTACTCAAGACAAATGGGTCTTGAACATAGTGTCCCAAGGCTACAGGTTCCATTAGGTCAAAAGGTATGCCGGACCTGCCACACAATCAATGGGCAGAGGCTCAAAAACAAATTACAGCCCTCATGGACATGAGGGCCATTCAGCAAGTACCACAACAAGAGCAGGGACAAGGATTTTACTCCAGACTTTTCCTAGTACCCAGAAAGGACAGAACCTGGAGACCAATACTGGACCTGTCTATACTAAATACGTTTCTGGAAGTTCCAAAATTCAAGATGTTGACTCTACAGCAGCTACTGCCCATGCTGGGTAAGAAGGCTTGGCTCATAACTTTGGACCTAAAAGAGGCATACCTGCATGTCCCAGTCAGACAATCTTGCAGAAGGTACCTCAGATTCATAGCTGGCTCAATGCATTACCAATTCTCTGCACTGCCCTTTGGCTTATCTACTGCGCCCAGGGTCTTCACAAAATGCCTGGCACCAGTGATTGCGTTTTGCAGACAAAGAGGAATTCAAATATATCCCTACTTGGACGACTGCCTAATTCAAGCAGAGAACAAAGACATTCTTCTAAAGCATCTGGCGTTTGTAAAAAGATTACTCACTGGCTTAGGGTACACAGTAAACAAAAAGAAATCAAAACTAGTGCCCTCTCAAGAGATAATATTCCTGGGTGCAAGCTTAAATACAACTGCCCAGATGGCTTATCTCACGCCAGACAAACAAAAGCAATTGACTTCTTACTTCAAGAAATTGGCAACAAAAACCCACCTATCTGCAAGGAAAATCCTGCAGGCCTTGGGTTTCATGGCATCCTGCATTCTACTAATTCCATATGGCAAACTGCATATGAGGAAACTACAATGGTATCTAAAAAGTGTTTGGACTCAGCATTGCCACAGCCTGGAGACAGTAATTGCACTCATTCCCTGCCTACAACAGGAGTTTCGATGGTGGGCAGAAGCCTGTCACCACAACAAGGGTCTGCCATTCAGTTTACTCACAGACAGACAGACACTGACAATGGATGCATCAGATTATGCCTGGGGAGCCCATATGGCAGGAAAATGTCTTCATGGCACATGGCCTGCAAACCAGATGCATCTTCACATCAATCAAAAAGAGATGCTACCTGTTCAAAATGCCCTGACAGCTTTCAAGGACCTACTTCGTCCAGGACAGCTACTGATAAAGACAGACAATACTACGGTCATGTGGTACATAAACAAGTAGGGAGGTACATATTCCTAACCCCTCTGCAGTCAAGCAATGACCTTATGGGACACAGCATTGGCTTTTCAAGTTCACCTGCAAGCACAATTCCTGCCAGGAAAAACAAATACTCTGGTAGACGAACTAAGCAGAAACCTCATGGATCCCCACAAATGGAAACTGGATCCACAAGTCTTCAGCATGATAATAAGGAAATGGGGATGCCCAGACATAGATCTATTTGCCTCCCCTCACAAATGCCAATTGCAGAGATTTTGCACAAGGATTTATCACAAGCAAGCATGGAAAGTGGACGCCCTATCCTTCAGCTGTAAAAAATCTAACAGTATATGCCTTTCCTCCACTGCCTCTCCTTCCCAGGGTACTCCTAAAGGTCAGACAAGAGAAGCCAAAAATGATACTGATTACACCAGACTGGCCACGCCAGCACTGGTACCCAGTCCTAAAGAGCTTGTCTCAAGGTCCAGCATGGGTATTGCCTCAAACTTCTCAACTTGCTGACCCAACAAAACAATCAGATCCTGCACAGCCAACTCAGGACCTTAAATCTGGCAGCATGGCGGATAATGCAGCCATTCAAAACAATCCTCTTTCAAAAGCTGTTATGGATGTTATCTTAGAGGCCAGGAGGCCCAGTACCAGAAAATCTTATGCAGAAAAATGGAAGAGATTCTGTGCTTGGAACCAGGAACAAGGCATTGACACGTCTGTACCAGATATCCCTCAGATTTTACAATGCCTAACTGAGGTGCTGAACAAAGGCCTTTCTTTCTCATCGATTAAGATTCATGCCTCTGCCATATCAGCCCATTACAATATGGAACCACCTATCTTTTCTCATCCTTTAATTAGGCAGTACCTCAGAGGGGCCAAAAACATTAGGCCTCCAAGGAGAGCTCCAACTCTGGCCTGGGACCTCAATTATGTTTTGGAAAAATTCACACTACCTCCTTTTGAGCCAGCATCAACAGCAGGTCTAAAATTCTTATCCTGGAAAACAGCTATACTCCTAGCAATAACCTCTGCAAGGCGAGTCTCGGAGTTACAAGCACTCATGAATGTGGAACGTTTTATCATTTTTCATCCAGACAGGGTTTCTCTGAGGACAAACCCTACATTTATGCCTAAGGTGGTATCCAGTGTGGCCCTCAACCAAACCATTCACTTGCCTACCTTTTATCCAAATCCACAGAACAAGGGTGAGAAAATTCTGCGTTCTTTGGACATACACAGGCAGTTACGCTTCTACTTGGACAGAACTAAAGCTTTCAGAAAGACTGAGCAACTTTTAGTGTCATATGCTGCAGGATCACAAGGAAAGGCCATCTCAAAACAGACTATTTCAAAATGGATAGGCCACTGCATCCGTTTTTGCAATTTTCAACATGGCAAATCTGCACCTAAGGGCAGTAGGCCTCATTCCACCAGAGCAGCAGCCACTTCAGCAGCCTTCCTCAGAGGAGTACCAACCAAAGATATCTTAGAGGCTGCAACTTGGAGTTCAGTGCACACTTTCACAAAACACTACCACTTACCTCTTTACTCTAAGTCCAGAGCAGGCTTTGCCACTGCAGTTCTGCAGGGCCTCATAGCCTCTCCTAATCCTATTTAGCCCAGCCACCCATCCTCAGCTTTGGGATTCAACCCAAGAGTAATGACTGCAACAGTGAAACACGAACATAGTACAGTTGTTTACCTACCATAAATGTAGATGTTCGAGTGTATTCACTGTTGCAGTCCAGGTTACCCACCCACCATCCCCCTACTCTTTGCTGGGACTTATCTGCACTTCTCTATCCTATGCAACCTATTTAGTGTATTTACTTGTAGATAAAGGAAATGTTATTTTTGTGCATGCATTTTTATTGGCAAAATTTTCAGCCTACCAATTTGGGGCACCTGACATCTGGAGCAAGAAAAACGGAAGAAAATGGCATCAGCTGCATCTTTTATACCCCTGGCGCACTGACGTCAAGGAAGAGGCGACAGCAACCGACGCCGAACCTAGAGTTTGGAATTCTGGCCGACTGAGGGTAGCCTGCCAGCAGGATAACCCAAAAGTAATGACTGCAACAGTGAATAAACTCTAACATCTACATTTATGGTAGGTACACAACCTTACTTTCTCTGCACTTCCCTTTGGCTTATCTACTGCAGCCAGGGTATTCACAAAGTCTCTAGCTCCAGCCATTGCGTTTTGCAGGCTGAAAAATATTCAAATTTACCCATACTTGGACGATTGTCTGATTCAGGCAGAAAGCCAGGACTTGCTGTTTTACAACACCTGGCATTCGTAAAGAAACTTCTAACCTCACTGGGGTACAACATAAACGAAAAGAAATCTCACCTAGTACCCTGCCAACCGATTGTATTCCTGGAAGCAAGCTTGAAAACAACTTCCCAGATGGCATTCCTCACTCCAGAGAAACAGGTTTATTTGACAACCTACTGGCCACAAAACCCCAGCTATCTGCAAGGAAAATACTGCAAGCCTTGGGGTTCATGGCCTCTTGCATTCTACTAATTCCTTATGCAAGACTGCATATGAGGAAACTCCAATGGTGTCTAAAAAGCCTATTGTGTCAACATTCTCAGGACCTGGAATCAATGATTTCTATCATTCCTTGTATGAAGACAGAGTTCCTTTGGTGGACAGAGGCCTGCTATTACAACAAGGGGCTCCCTTCCACTCTACCCCCTGCCGCCCAAACCCTAACAACAGACGCATCAGACTATGCATGGGGGGCTCACATGGCAGGGCAAGTGCATTCAGGGCAAATGGAACCTGAGACAGATGCACCTGCATATAAATCAAAAAGAAATGTTAGCTGTACAGAATGCTCTGACAGCCTTCAAAGACTGTATTCTTCCAGGACGATTATTGGTAAAGACAGACAACACCACAGTTATGTGGTACATAAGCAAGCAGGGAGGAACCCACTAGTACCCTCTCCGCAGACTAGCCATGGCTCTATGGAACACATTCTTGAGCTTCCAAGTACACCTACAAGCTCAATTCCTGCCAGGCAAACTAAATTCACTGGCAGACGACTTTAAGCAGAAATATCATGGACCCACACGAATGGAAACTAAAACCAAAAATATTCAACCTCTTGAGGAACAAATGGGGGACTCCAGAGGTAGACCTGTTTGCCTCCCCTCAGAACTACCAATTGGACAAATTCTGCACAAGAACTCCCCACAGTCAAGCTTGGAAAGTGGATGCCCTGTCCTTTACCTGGGAAAGCCTATCAGTTTGTCTTTCCCCTCTCCCCCTCGTCTCGAAGGTTCTACTAAAGATCAAACAGGACAAGCCAAGGACAATACTGATTTCACCAGACTGGCCACGCCAACACTGGTACACCCTCTTGCGCAGTATGACACTGCTGCAACCATGACACCTGCCTCAGACCCCCTTCCCTGTTGTCCCAGCAGGCGGTCCAGATTCTGCACCCTCAGCTTCAAACCCTGAACCTTGCAGCCTGGCTAATTCCTTGAGCTCTCCTTTAGCATCCCTCAGTAAGCAGGTGCTGGATGTCATTCTTGAGGCAAGGAGGCCTAGTACTAGAAAACCCTATGCTGAAAAGTGGAAGATAATGTTCCTGGAGCCAGGCTCAGGGGGTGGGCCCAGCTGTGCCCAGCTTACCTTGTATTCTTTAGTACTTAACAGAAATGCTCCACAAGGACCTATCCTTCTCGTCAATTAAAATTCATGCCTCTGCCATTTCAGCACATTATAATACTGACCCACCCCTCTTCTCTCACCACCTGCTAAAACAATTCCTTAGAGGGGCCACAGCCTGGGACATTAACTTTGTATTGGAAAAGCTCACTCTTCCCCCTTTGAGCCAGCTGCAACAGCAGAGTTGAAATTCCTTTCTTGGAAAACGGTCTTCCTTCTAGCCATCACTTCAGCAAGAAGAGTGTTTGATTTACAGGCCCTTATGGCAGTGGAACCCTTCATTATTTTCCATGTGGACAGGGTTTCCCTCAGGACCAATCTTTCCTTTATGCCCAAGGTGGTGTCTAGTGTGGCCCTAAGTCAGTCCATTCATTTGCCTAATTGTTTCCCTAATCTACAAAACAAAGGGGAACGAATACTGCACTCTCTGGATGTGCACAGACAACTTAGGTTTTATTTGGACAGGACTAAGCCTCTCAGAAAATCTGAACAGCTGCTAGTTGGCTTTGCTTCAGGGGCAGAGGGGAAGGCCATTTCAAAGCAAACCATTTCCAAATGGATAGTCCATTGCATTAATTTCTGCTACAAACACCATGGAAAACATAACCCCACAAGGGGATAAGATCACATTTCACCAGGGCTGCATCTACCTCTGCGGCTTTTCTCAGAGGAGTCCCTAGCAGGGATATCCTAGAAGTTGCTTCCTGGATCTCTGTACATACCTTCACCAAGCATTACCACATACCTATTTTTTCTAAATCCAGAGCTGGTTTTGCCACTGCAGTCTTGCAGGGCTTAATAGCTGGCCCTAATGTTCTTTAACTTCCCTTCCTTAGCTTTGTGAATCTACCCAATTGTGATGACTGCAACAGTGAAACACGAAGATCATAGTACAGTTGTGTACACTTACCATAAATGTTGATGTTCGAGTGTATTCACTGTTGCAGTCCTGGTTGCCTTCCCTCTAGCCCCCTGACTTCACTTGACGCTACCTTTCCTTCTTGTTTGGTATATTTATTTTTTCTGGTGCATTTGCTTTTTGATGGGGTGTACCATAACATATAATTGCTTCCCATTGTGGGGGCACCTGACATCTTGGGCAAGAAAAACTGATGTAATGGTGTCAGCTGCATGTTTTTTACCCCTGACGACCAGACGTCATGGAAGAAGAGACAGCATCCGACGCAGAAATCCGAAGACTCTGGTATTCTGGCCAGCTGAGAGATACCTGCAGGCAGATAACCCAAATGTTATAGCAACCGTGAATACACTCAAACATCTACATTTATGGTAAGTGTACACAACTGTACTTTCTTTAGCTACTATGTCTTTATTCATGATTTCTTGTTCCACTTACCTCTTCTGATCTCTTTGGCCTGCCTTTTTCTTGGTCTTCTTTCTCCTGGTATGTCCCCATTTTGTCCCACAAACTTAAAAATGCTCCATTGGTGTTTGAGCCTCTGGTTTTGATAGTATTATGTAGTCGAAATCATAATGCATTGCACAACTGCTATAGTAGTTTGCAGGCTGTTAATTTATTCTATGATTGAGTGAAAAGTCTTTTTAGAAAAATATGCAGACTTAAATTTGGTATTGTGGTACATTTTGTGTGGCCTTTTACATTTATCAAGTGCTGTACGAGTATGATTGCATGTTGACGTTGATCTCTTGAGATCATTATTTCATTCTGAGGATCTAAGTATTTTTAATGCATTACTTTTCTTTCATCAACAGACAGTGGAGGATTGCCTGATCGACCATGTACGCTGACTGGAAGCTTGGAAAATATCGAGTAAGTGCAGTGCTTTTCATACTGCTGGGTAGTTGAACTGTTTTGTTAATGTTACAGCATTTTTGTGGTAAAGCAGGGTTTAACAGCCGTTCTCTTAAAAAAGCTTTCGTAAAATTGTATCTTGAGGTTGTAAAGTGCTGTGCTCCTTCTGGTAGCACGTGTAGAAATGCATTCTGGGTTTTAATTCTCTGGGATGCACTCTGATGCCCCTGCCCAAGCCAGCACAAGTCTGTTCCAATTGCATGCTGGCCCCATCTAACCAGAATACCTGCTCATTTCAGCCGTGTGCTCACATAACTTAAACCTTGTGTTTGGTGGAGGTACAAAGGGTTTTTCTCGCTGATTCCTTATCTATTGCTTTCTGGTATTGGGTGTTTTTATAAAACAGTTGAAGCTTTGGTGTCTTGGTGCTATTCTGGCTAATCATGAGGTGGTGCCTTTTCTTTACAAGCCTGAGTTCTTTGTCCCTAAGCACTGTCACTGATTCTCCCCCACACAGCATTCTCAGACTGCTAATACAGGACAGCTGACTCCAGTGTCATCATCTGGCAGAACAAATTGGGTCCTTGTTTTTCATTCTGAGGTTGATTTCTCAGTGGTCTCAGGAGGAACTTGGGTATTCCATGATCAGATGGTAGGCAGGGTGGTCTCCTGTGTGGACAGGGCTTGATCGTTATGTGATAGTGAGCAAAAAAACTAAGTATTTGAACTAAAGATGGCTGCCTGCTTTGACCCAGGCTATGAAGTCAGCCAAGCCAACTGCAGATACCCCTCAAAAAAAAAAAAAAAAAAGAGATAGAGAAGCTAAATCATTCCCTAGGTTTGAGTTACTTGGGCCCAGGGGAGTACTTTTTTCACTGTGTGTCCTTGACGTCTGCAGATTGTTCTGTGGCCTCTGGCTTTGTTCCTCAGGAGATTGCCCCGTATTCAGATGATAGCATATCCTTCCAGGATAAAAATCTCAAGTCTTCTGTTTGTGTGGATGTCTCTCAGTGGGTGTCTGTGCACTTATCTTGATTACCAAGGGTGAAAGTGATATCCCTTTGTGTAACAAAAGTAATATTCCTTTGTGTTTGAGGGCACCCCATGTTTTTGTATTGAAGTACTTGATATCTGTTTATGTATGGGAGCCTCAAGGGCAGCCACTTTGGTTCAAAGGTCAGGCCATCTTAAAGGGAGGAGATGGCACTGCAGTAAAAAAAAAAAAGGGAAAAAAAAAAGGGTAAAACTGAAAGGGAAGCCCTAGAGGCACCCAGGGCTAAGGCCTGAATGGGGGAGCAACTTTGACTCAGCAAAACTTGTCCTCCTCCTCACCCCAGCCTACTATCCCTATAACTCACTTACCTACCAACCAAAAAGCAAGAGGCTGCCTGAGCATTTTATGAATGAGTAGGAAAAAATGTACAAAAGACATCTAGGAACTGAAGATCTTAGCCCAAGATTGCAGAAAAGTGTTAGGAGAATAAGGACCATCCAGATGCCATAATTTTCAGAATTCCAAACTCTTTAAGGTGCTTTTGCATTCCCCAACTTTGAGTGTGTTTCAGCAAATGTCTCTTTGTATGACCGCTTCACGGGATGCTGCTTTTTCAGCTGTTAACATGTCATCCCAGGCATCAGACTGTTGTGAAGGCTCATGCTGGTTATTAGAAAAGGTGGAGGTGACATTCTGTTTGTTTACTGTGATGCTCCCAATGACAGTGTGGATGTGTTGGTCATCAGTCCTTGACCCAAGGTCCCCAGGGTACTTTCTAAATCACTGAAGTAAATGGTGAGCACTAGCTTGCCTTAGCATAGGTTAAGCTGAGTCTTAGTCTGTTCCACATCCCGTTTTTTTCACAACTACTTTTCCGGTTGGCACATAGGTACATGAGTTTCCTTAACTCCAAGAAACCAGAATTAGAATTAATGTCTGGAGTCTCCCCCACCCTTGGAGGAGTATTATGGTATTCCAGAATCGAAGTCCAGTGAGTTGTTTTGTTGACCATTTCCCTTCTGTCTCTGTCACAAAGGGACACCCTTTCTTCTGCTTTATGTCTATGGAATGTTTCCTTTGGGGGCAAATACTCAGGAGTAGTTCTCGTATATAGAGCCTTCATGGGCCTGTCTGCGTTAGCAGATGTCCTCCATTATCATTGTTGGCAGTATTCTTTACAACAGAGATATCCTGTCAAGGATAACAGAGCGCCCAGGCAGCATACCAAAGCCTTTACACCTTCCACTAGCTGTAGTCAGATATATGCCATACATCCAAGGTGTAAGGTATGTGTGACGTTCAAGCACTTGATCTTCAAAACTTCTTTGCTGCCAGTCTGAACGCTACCCTGAATTCTTTCTACAAGACATTCACCAAGTTGGTTCAGCTAATGAGTCTGCTAAAAATAACAGCCCTGTTGGGGTCTCTTCCTTCCTCTTTTTTATTTGGTTTTAACTTTTTGCAAGTCATCCAGGAGGGAAAAAGTTGAGTTTAGAAGGAAGATTCCCTACAAATGTAGGCACGAGCAGTACCTTTTTTGTTTGGGTGCTGCGCATGTCCACACTCAGTGTGTGATCTGTTGGTTGCTTGTCCCTAAGAATCTTGTCTATTGAGCCATTCCATTTACTTGGAGAACCAGTATCTAAAATTATTAGCTCAGGGTACCATGTCCTCTGAATCCACCTGCCCTGGCATTGAGATGCCACTTAAGAAAAAAGTCAGAATGGCACACATCAACTCTGTTACTGACCAGCCTCCTCTGGATGTCTCTTGAGCTTGATGAAGAACCCAAGGACCCTTTGGTGTGTACGTTGGCTCCCTCAGTCATGACCTGGTTGGAGGTCGACATGGGGCTGCCTACCTGCATGTCCACAGAGACTGTTCTTACTTATGCTGCAGATGTGGAGGGGGACTACGGCTGATTGTCAAACGGGTCTAAGGGGATTGTCCAAATACATGTTAGGGCAGAGGTGACTCGTACTCTCGTTGAATCTAGGCAGTTGTCTGAACCTCCTACATTTGTTAAAGCTAATGTTCCTTTCAAAAAAAAAAATATATAAAGGGCATGTGGTCCCTGTGGCTAAGGATACACACAAGGAATAGCAAGATTTACTCGGGGAGGTTCTGAGGCTTTTCAGTGCTGTTATGGCTTTATACTCCTCTCGAGGATTATCTGTTCTGTGGTCATTTACTCTTTCCAAGCATTCCAGGGAGTCTGATTCCTCTGAAGAAGGGTTGAATTTAGACTGTGGTGAGTCACTGGCATACTCTTCTTAAATCCAATTTCCTCTTGTCTTGGGGTCTGTAGAAGAGGATTCACTTTCTTCCGATTCCACTATGGAAGAATTGTCCTTGTGGGGCTGTTGTGGGTTCATATGTTGGGACATTTCATATGGGAATGAGCCTAGGTTTCCGACATTGAAAAGAGGTACTTTGAACACTTGCAAATTGATTTTCCTAGGCTTTCTGCTCTCCCTCCAGTTTTAGATGCACTTTTGGACACTTTATTGCTTTGCTTCTAGGTTCTATGAAATACTTGAAGCGCAAACATTTTTGTATAAAAGTCCTTCCGCTGATCCAGCAAACCATCTAAGTCATTGTCCTCCATTAAGCTTTTACCTTATGATAAGACAGTAAGTGTTATGAAAAGGTATGGAAAAAGTGTGCACTTCTGCTACCTTAACTTTCAGGGCCTTTAACTACCAGACCCATATGATTAGGTATGTATTGGCTCGCTCTTAGTTTGGGGGCATTCCTGCTGTTAAGCCCGACTGAGTCAGACTTCTCCATTTCCCTTTTGAGTTCTGCTTTTCAAGTGGCTCAATTGTTCTGTTTATTGCAGCTATGATGCTACTGATGCCTCTAGGACTGCTGCATCTGGACCTGTGATGAGAGAGGTACTCTTGGTTGCGCCTGCAGGCTGTTCTTGAGGACAGTTAGGCTAAATTATTGGATTCTCCTTTAAACAACCAGAATCTCCCTGGCAGTCCAGCTGCTGAGCTTTTTAAGACCCTGCAAAATAAAGGTACAATTATGTGTAACGTGTAACAAATCTATCTTTCTTCTGTTCCTAAATTTCAGAGAAGTTATCCATCTAAGCCTTCCTTTGTCCATAGGCAACCTAGACAGCCTTTTACAGGTAAACAAGCTTCCAAGAGTTTTTTCTTACAAACCTTCTCAGAGTACTAAGGATCAAAAGCCTGCCTTCCCTGACAAATTTGCTTCCACTTCACATTCCTCTGTCTCTCAAGTTAGCTCTGTCTTTTCCTGTCTTGCAACAGATTACCACAGATTCCTGGTTGCTTTCTGTTATCCAGAATGGTTATTTTATGGTTTGGAATGCCCTACCCCCATTCTCAGGCCTTCCTCAACCTCATCCTTGTCCTTCAGAATGTTTTGGTACAGGGAACCATCCAGCCTGTTCCCCGCTTACCGGCAGAGTTTTTTTTACTACAGGATGTTTCTGGTTCCCAGGAAGGGAGGGGTCTTGGAGCACTGTTCTAGAGCTCTCCTTTCTCATCATTTTTCTAAAAGTTCCTTCCTCCAGGGTGTTGCCTGTCCAGACACTATTTCCAGTGCTGTTTCTCCAAGCTTTTCTGATGTCCCAAGATTTGAAGGATTCTTACCTACACATTCCTGTTCACACTCTCCAGGATTTTTTTTTTCAGTTTCTCTATTTCTGCCTCACATTATCAGATGTTTGTGTTTCACTGTTGCAGTCATTACATTTGGGTAATCTTCTGGCAGGTTGGCCTCAGTCGGCCTGAATAACAAAGTCTTGGGTCCTGCGTCGGTTGCGGTCTCCTCTTCCATGACGTCAGGTCGTCATGGGTATAAAACATGCAGCCGATGCCATTTTATCCAGTCTTTCTTGCCACGCGGTGCCTGAAGCAGCAGCAGTTCGCATGTGCCGGTCGGCCGACTCTTGAAATTTTCGCATTTGAGTTTCAGAACCGAAGTCTTCAACTAAAGCTAAGTACCCCGTTGGGGAAACTTTTTCTTGCTCCTTACCGATGTCAATAAAAGACCGTAGAGGTCCAAAACCAATGGCGAAGCTTCTCCTAAGCCAGTCGCCGGTTCACCAGTACTCAGTGAGGCACTTTCGCAGCCCCTGATACCCACTACTTTTGAGTCGCAGGCCTCTAACGAGACCCATGTAGAGTCCGGTATGCCGCGAGATTCTCAGAGTATTGAACCTGCGGATGTCTCTCCCTTAGATGGGTCCGGAGCCGCTGAGCAGGCACCGGCTTCTGAGGGTGTTTTCAGGCCTCAACATTTTTATATAAAACTGATGCCAGCTTCAAAAACAAGATCAAAAACATATTCTAAGCCTAAAAATCTGACACATGAGCCACGTGCTCAGGCCCCTATGCCTAAAAACAGATGATCAAAATGGCTGAGGACTTAATTACCTTGATCAGGGGTTCCCAACCCCCCTGCTAAGAGGCCTAGGCAAGACACTGATTATGAATCTTCAGATCAGGTTTCCATTTCTTCTGATTCCTCTTCTGATCAGGAATTTTTTATTCCACCCTATGTGGATTCAGATGCAGAAGAATCCATCTCATCTTCATCTCCTCCTGAGGATTATTCTTTTGGAGAAACCTTGCATACTTTAAGGAAACATTTTCATTGGGGGAGTCAGGGGTTTTTCTGAATCAAAAAAGAGGCTTAGGGATTTCCTCCTTCTTCCTCAGCATAAGCTTTTGGCAATACCTCCTGTATTAGACATTGTTGATGATGTGTTTTCGGAATCAAGCATGGCTCCTGATTCCCTACCTCCGGCTCCTATTAAGCCAGACAGATATTACAGGGTTCCTGATTCCCACAAATTTCTATTCAAAATCCTGTTGCTCATCCTGAGACTATCTCAAGGGTCCCAAAGATGTAAAGACCTCTACAGCCAAAAGTCCTACCCCCTCTTATAGAGATTCTGGGGCGCTGGATAGATGGGGAAAGAAGGTTTATACGTCTGCAACCTTGGCAATTAGGGCCTTAAACTGCCAGTTTCATATGCTTAAATATCAACAGCATGTTTATGGGCTTATTGAAACAAAATTATGTTGATTTCTGATTGTGTGGAAAATAAAGAATTACAGGAATTATTGCATGCAGCAGAACAGGTTGGAAAGCATACTTTGCAATGTGGTTTTGATTCCTTGGAGGCCACTTGCAGGGCCGCAGTTACTGGATCTGTGTCATGTCTGGCTGAAGGAGCAAAATCTGCCTGATCATGTTAAAGCTAAATTTTTGGATGCCCCTTTACAGCATGCTACTCTGGTAATAAGGCAGAAGAGGTTTTAAAGAAAATGGAAGACAAAGTTAAATCTATGCAAACTGTAAAAGATTTCTTACAAGTGCAGCCACCCAGGTTCAGTAGGCACTGGCCTACTAAAAATTGGTCCTTTCCTGTGTCCAACAGAGCCGCTCAAGGCAAATCCAGGCGCTCAAAAGGCTCTAGATACCAATCACAGGGTTCTTACAGGTCAAAGCAATGGGGGTGCCTCCACCTCCAAATCTGGAGGAAACAAAGCACAACCCTACAGTAAGCAGTCTTAGTGACTTCCCAATACCTTCACCAAGTACTTATCTTTTGGCAGCCCCCTTGGAGGTAAAATTAGCACTTCATGCTCAAAATTGGCAGTTAATTACCCAGGACAAGTGGGTATTAAACATAGTATCCCAGGGGTACAGATTTAATTTCCATACTTTGCCAATTCCAAACGGTTGGCCAGATCTGCCACAAAATCAATGGGCAGAGGCTCAGAAACAAGTTACTTCCCTCATGGATATGGGGGATATTCAACCAGTACCAGAACAGGAAAAAGGACAAGGTTTTTATTCAAGACTTTTTCTGGTACCCAGAAAAGGCAATGTCTGTCGTCCAATACTGGACTTATCGATTTTGAGCACGTTCCTGGACATTCCAAAATTCAAAATGCTGACTTTACAACAGCTACTGCCTATGCTGGGCAGGAACGCTTGGTTAGTGACTCTAGACTTAAAAGAGGCATACCTGCATATCCCAGTAAGGGAATCATGCAGAAGATACCTCCGCTTCAAGGCAGGCTTTTGCATTACCAATTCTCTGCACTGCCCTTTGGCTTATCTACTGCGCCCAGGGTCTTTACAAAGTGCCTGGCACCAGTAATTGCATTTTGCAGACAAGCATACAAATTTATCCTTACCTGGACAACTGTCTCATTCAAGCAGAGAACAAGGACATTCTTCTTCAACATGTGGCGTTTGTAAAAAGGCTTCTAACAAGCCTAGGGTACACAAACGAAAAGAAATCCCAACTGGTACCCTCTCAAATATTTACATTCCTGGGTGCAAGCTTGAATACAACTGCCCAGATGGCTTACCTTACGCCAGACAAACAAAGGCAACTGACAGCTTACTTCAAACAGATGGCAACAAAAACCCAGTTATCTGCAAGACAAATTCTGCAGGCTTTGGGGTTCATAGCATCCTGCATTTTACTAATTCCATATGCAAGACTGCATATGAGGAAACTTCAATAGTACCTAAAAAGTTTATGGAGTCAACATTGTCACAGTCTGGAAACAATGATTCTCCTCATTCCCTGCCTACAACACGAGTTTCTTTGGTGGGCAGAGACATGTCACCAAAACAAGGGACTGTCATTCACTCTACCCCTGCCACCCAAACCTTAACTACAGACGCATCAGATTATGCTTGGGGTGCCCACCTGGTGGAGAGATGCATTCAGGGCATATGGAACCCAAAACAAATGCATCTGCATATCAAACAGAAAGAGGTGCTAGCTGTTCAGAATGCTCTGACAGCCTTCAAGGACTTATTTCATCCAGGACAACTACTGATAAAGACTGACAACACCACGGTTATGTGGTACATAAACAAGAAGGGGTGTACACATTCCTACTCCCTTTGCAGACTAGCCATGGCATTGTGGAACACAGCTTTGACTTACCAAGTAAATCTTCAGGCTCAATTCCTGCCAGGAAAACAAAATACTCTGGCAGACGACCTAAGCAGAAATCTTATGGACCCGCACAAGTGGAAACTGGATCCACAAATCTTCAGCATGGTAACACAGAAATGGGGGAGCCCAGACATAGATCTATTTGCCTCTCCCCAAAATTATCAACTGGACAAATTCTGCACAAGGACTTATCACAGACAAGCATGGAAAAGTGGATGCCCTATCCTTCAGTTGGAAAAACCTATCAGTCTATGCCTTTCCCCCTCTGACTCTTCTCTCCAAGGTCTTACTAAAGATCAGACAGGAAAAACCAAACATGATCCTGATTGCTCTGGGCTGGCCTCGCCAGCACTGGTACCCAATTGTAAGGAATATGTCTCAACTCCCTGCTATGTACTTGCCTCAAATACCTCATCTACTTTCTCAGCAGAACAATCAAATTCTGCACACTCGGCTCCAAACTCTGAACCTTGCAGCATGGCTGATCATGTAATTATTCAAACAACACCTGTCAGTAAATCTGTGATGGATGTCATTTTGGAAGCCAGAAGGCTCAGTACTAGAAAATCTTATGCTGATAAATGGAAGAAATTCTGTGCTTGGAACCAAGCACAAGGAACGGACACAACCAAACCAAATATCCCTCAGATTTTACAATACTTGACTGAGATGCTTGACAAGGGCCTATCTTTTTCTTCAATAAAAATCCATGCTTCTGCCCTCTCGGCTCATTACAACATGGAGCCTCCCCTATTTTCTCATCCTCTGCTAAAACAGTGTCTTAGAGGGGCCAAAAATTTAAGGCCTCCCAGAAGATCACCAACTCCTGAATGGGACCTCAATTTTGTGCTGGAAAAACTCACCCTGCCTCCTTTTGAGCCAGCTGCTACTGCGGATATAAAATTTCTATCTTGGAAAACAACTTTCCTCTTGGCAATCACTTCAGCAAGAAGGGTTTCAGAACTACAGGCTCTCATGGCTGTGGAGCCTTTTTTTACATTTTAACCGGACAGGGTGTCCCTCAGGACCAATCCTTCCTTTATGCCTAAGGTGGTTTCCAGTGTGGCTCTTAATCAAACAATTCACCTGCCAACATTTTACCCAAATCCTCAGAACAAGGGGGAGTGGATTCTGCATTCACTGGATGTACACAGACAACTAAGATTCTACTTAAACAGGACCAAATCTCTAAGAAAGTCTGAGCAACTACTGGTGGCATTTGTTTCAGGATCAGAGGGGAAGGCTGTATCAAAGCAGACTATTTCTAAGTGGGGTAAGCCACTGCATTCATTTCTGCTACTTGCACCATGGTAAACCTGTGCCAAAGGGAATCAGGTCACATTCCACCAGGGCTGCCTCTACCTCAGCAGCCTTTCTCAGAGGAGTTCCAACCAAAGACATTCTAGAAGCTGCTACTTGGAGCTCTGTTCATACCTTCACAAAGCATCATTATTTGCCTCTCTTCTCCAAATCCAGGGCAGGCTTTGCCACTGCAGTTCTGCAGGGCCTTATAGCCGCTCCTAATGCTATTTAGTTCCATCCTCCCATCCATAGCTTTAGGATTCTACCCAAATGTAATGACTGCAACAGTGAAACACGAAGAACCTAGTACAGTTGTGTACACTTACCATAAATGTAGATGTTCAAGTGTATTCACTGTTGTAGTCCGGGTTACCCTCCCTCCATCCCCCTTTTCTATAACTTCTCTTTCCTTCACTATATTCTAAAGCCTTTGTGGTGTATTTGCTTTTAGATGAAGGTAAAGTTTATGTTGCTAAACGTGCGTTTACATATATTGCTGTTTATGTTTATATATATATATATATATATATATATATATATATATATATATATATATATATATTTTTTTTTTCCCCATTTTGGGGGCACCTGACATCTGGGGCAAGAAAAACTGAATAAAATGGCGTCTGCTGCATGTGTTGTACCCCTGACGTCATGGAAGAGGAGACAGCAACTGACGCAGGACCCAAGACTTTGTTATTCAGGCCGACTGAGGGTAACCTGCCAGCAGATTACCCAAATGTAATGACTGCAACAGTGAATACAATCGAACATCTACATTTGTGGTAAGTGTACACAACTCTACTTTCTCTGCCTTGGCTTTTGGTCTTTCTACAGCTTCAAGGGTCTTTACCAAATGTATGACCCCAGTGGTAGCTTTCTGCAGATTTCAGTGAATTAAAGTATTCCCTTATTTGGATGACCTTTTGAATTCAGGCTGCTTCTCAGCAGTTCCTGCTTCGGGGTCTTCACTATGTTGCTTCTTCTCAGTGTAAGATTGACCCTAAATCTGTCTCTGTTAACCCCCTCTCAGGACCAAGTGTTGCTTGGGTGCAGGATTCAGACCTTACCAGTGAATAGGTAGTCTCTCCCCACCCCCACCTCAAGGTGTTCTGTTTGAGTGCTGCTTTTTCAGTCTCTTCTACCTCTTCCAGTCCTTCCTGCAAGGGAATATTTGCAAGGTCTGGGGTACCTGGCATCTACTGATGTTTTTCGTGTTTCACTGTTGCAGTCATCACCAGTAGGGTTATCCCTGCTGTGGTAGCCCTCGGCCGGCCCAAATACCAGAGTCAATGTTTTTCTGCGTCTGCTGCTTGCTGGCTGACGTCAGGTTGTCAGTGCTATAAAGCAAGGAAGTCGATGCCATTACACCAGTCTTTCTTGCCGTGGAGTCTGTAGCATAAGCAGTTCGCAAGTCTGCCGGTCGGTTGCTGCCAGAGTTTGAATTACAGCCGAAAACGTCTAAAGCTAAGTACCCCGTTGGGGATAATTTTTTCTTGCACTAACCGATGTCTGAAAACGTTAACAGTTGTCTTGCTTGTGGAAAGCAGACCCCACAACTAGACTTCCATTCATACTGCGTCACTTGTTTAGGTTCAGACCATGACGTCCCCCATTGCCGGTTCTGTGCCCTCTTTAACACGAGAACCGTTCGTCGTAGAGCTCTTATTGTAGACTGGTATTTTTGTCTTCTGTCTTTGCATTCCGAAATGGCGTCCGTCAGCCCCCAATCTGTAGATATTACAAAAAATAATGTAGAGATATAGAGACAGACCACAAAAGGCAAAGCCTTCTTATGACTCTACCGCTAAGCAGGTAGTCAGTTCTCTGGAATTCAGTGAGGTGCCTTCACAGCCCCTGATGCCCGATATATTGACACAGGCCTCTACCGAGAACCTTTTGGAGTCCAGTATGCCGCAGAAATCTTCTTCGTCTTCAGAGCCTTTGGTTGTCTCTGCCTTGGTTGGGTCCAGAGCAGTGACGCAGGCACTGGCTTCCGAGGAGGCCTTTCGCACTACAGAATCTAGACAAAAACAATGTCTTCTCTTCTGACTACTGTTTTTCTGACTACTGTTTTTCTCAGTCCGAGAGATACTCTTAGGCCTAGAAGCAAGGCCACTCCTAAAAAATCTACCTCTAGCCACCATCTTACTCCTGCTCCACCACCCCAAGCCCAAATGCTTAAAATGGAGGATCTTCTCTCCCTTATCAGGGGTAGTCAGGCCACAACTTCTAAAAGGAAAAGAGACCCTTCTCCTGAAATACTGACAGAACAGGATTCTGAGGAATCTGATTATTCAGATTTTGAAGAAGAACAGCAGCCTCTGACTCTCTATGAGGATTCAGATGCAGAGAATTCCATTCCTTCTGCCTCCCCACCAGAAGACCTTTCCTTTGGGAAAACCCTTCACATCCTCAGGGAACATCTCCACTGGGAATCACAGGATTTCCCTCAGTCTAAGAAAAGAATGAGAGTTTCTAGACCTGCCCCAGCACAGACCCTTTGCCATCCCCCCTATCTTAGAGGTGGTGGATGATGTCTTCCATGAATCCACCTTAGCTCCTGATGGCCTCCCACCTGCTCCCAGTAAACCTGACTGGCATTGAGTACTGGATTGTCTCAAGTACCTGTACAGAAATCCTGCTGCATACCCAGAGGTCATTACACATGGACCAAAAAGAACTAAGGCTAGTTCTGCAAAGAATCATATTCCTTCTGACAAGGATACCAGAGCTCTGGACAGATGGGGAAAAAGTGTACACCTCTGCAACCTTAGCTATCAGAGCACTCAACTGTCAGTTCCATATGTTAAAATATCAAAAACACACTTTGGATCTATTAAAGCAAAAGATTTCAACATTTCCTGACTATGCCAATTTGAAAGAGTTAACAGATTTACTACACTCTTACTTGTCAAGTGGCCAAACACTCATTACACTGTGGATATGATGCCCTAGAAGCCTCATGCAGGGCAGCAGTGTCTATTTCTGTCATTAGGAGACATGCATGTTTGAAGGAGCAACCTCTCCCTGATCATGTCAAGTCCAAATTAATTGATGCACCCCTAGATAAGGACCGTTTGTTTGGAGTAAAAGCAGAAGAGTAGCTTAAAAAGATGGAAGACCGCAAAATGTATGCAAACAGTAAATGATTTCTTTGAGGTACAACCTCCTACGTTCAGCAGGAATTTTCCCTCAAAGCACTGGTCCTTTCCTGCACCTAGGAGACAGGGGCAAGGTAAGCCCTGCAGGGACAGACCACCCAGACTCCTGTACCAAGGACTGCAGAGAACCAAACAGTGGACCACTTCTGCCCCAAAGGCAGGGAGTTCTAAGCCATCCCTCTATGGCAAAAACTCTCAATGACTCCCTCTCCCCCCCTGCCCTCCTTTCACTTGCCAAAAGCTAGGAGGAAGGCTCTCCCTCTGCAAAGAAAATTGGCTTTCTGTAACAAAGGACCAATGGGTCTTAAAGATCATTTTCAGGGATACATATTCTGTTTCAACGAACTCCCAATTCCAAGAGGGTACCCAGACTTGCCTCCAAATCAGTGGGCAGAGGCATTGAAACAAGTCCAAACTCCTATCCCAAGGGGCAGTAGAACAGCAGCCTCTGACTCTTTATCAGATCAAACAGGCAAAGGCTTTTATTCCAAACTATTCATTGTTCCCAGAAAAGAGGGCACTTAACATCCCATCCTGGATCTATCCATTCTGAACACCTCCCTGGTGGTCCCCAAGTTCAAAATGCTAACTTTACAGCAGGTGCTGCCTATGCTGACAAAAAATGCCTGGTTAGTGACCCTAGACCTAAAAGATGCCTACCTCCACATCCCCATAAGGGAATCCTGCAGGAAATTCCTGCACTTCAGAGCAGGCTCACAACACTTTCAGTTCTCTGCGCTACCCTTTGGCTTATCTACTGCTCCCAGGGTATTCACCAAATGCTTAGCCCCGGCCATAGCATTTTGCGGACTGAGAAATATACAGCTTAACCCTTGTCTGGATGACTGCCTCATTCAGGCAGAGTGCAAAGAAAAGCTGCTTCGGGACCTCCTCTTTGTCAAAACTCTCCTAACCTCCTTAAGGTACACCTTCAATGAGAAGAAATCAAAGCAAACACCCTCCAGGAAGACCATTTTCTTGGGAGCACTGCTGGACACATCATCCCAAATGGCCTTTCTATCCCCAGAAAAGCAGAGCTTCCTGCCTCTCTACTTTATCCAGCTGGTTTCCAGAAGTCACCTTCCTGCAAGCCTTTGGGTACATAGCGTCTTGCATCCTTCTAATTTCCCTGGCCAGGCTTCACATGAGAAAACTTCAGTTGTATCTAGAGAATCTTTGGTGTCCGCACTCTCAGCCTCTAGAGAGATCTCTCCCTCTGATCCCCTGTATAAGGGCCGAGTTTCTTTGGTGTGCAGGGGCCTGTGCCAAGAACAAGAGTCTTCCCTTCATCCCCCACCCAACCAGACAGACCATTACCACCGACGCCTCAGATATTGCTTGGGACGCTCAGTTAGCAGGCAGGTGCACCCCAAGGTCTTTGGGATGCCCAGGACCATCCCTTGCACATCAGCCAGAAGGAAATTATGGCAGTACAAAAGGCTCTGACATCCTTCAAACCCCGTCTCAAGCCAGGGGTTTCTCCTTAGCAAAACATACAACACCACAGTAATGTGGTACATCAACAAACCGGGAGGGACCCAATCTTACCCTCTGTGCAGGCTAGCCATGAACCTCTGGCTGACAGCCTCCTCCATGGGATTACACCTAATAGCCCAATATGTACCAGGGATCAAGAACTTCCTGGTAGACCACTTAAGTAGAAACTTATTGGACCCCCACGAATGGCAGCTCCACAGAAAAATCTTTATACAAGTCACTCAGGAATGGGGGACTCCGGAGGTGGATCTCTCTGCTTCGTACCTCAACCACCAGCTGAAAAAATTCTATATTAGGGAGTATCACCACCTAACGTGGAAAGTGGATGCCTTGACCTTCCCCTGGAACTCCCTCTTTGTGTATGCATTCCCTCCTCTGCCTCTTACTCCCTAACCCCTCCTTTATGCCCACAGTGGTGTCTAATGTGACTCTCAACCAGGCCATACATCAGTCCACCTTCTTTCCTAACCTTCAAAACATGCGGGAAAGAATTCTGCACTCACTCAATGTGCACAGACAGCTCAGATATATCTGGACCATACTAAACCCTTCAGGAAAACAGACCAACTTCTTGTCATCTTTGCCCCAGGGGCAGACGGGAAGCCCATTTCCAAGCAAACCATTTTGAAATGGATATCACACTGTATCCATTTCTGCTACAGATTACATAGGAAACCACTCCCGAAGTCTATTCGTACCCATTCCACTAGGGCAGCCTCCACTTCCACAGCATTCCTCAGAGGAGTTCCCACCAGGTACATATTGGAAGCTGCCACTTGGACTTCTCTCCATACCTTTACCAGGCATTATCACCTACCTCTTTTCTCTAAGGCTAGGGCAGGGTTTGCCTCTGTAGTTCTGCAGGGCATAGTGACCCATGCCTAGGTCTCTTAGTAATCCTGCCACCCTTCTCCTCAGCTTTGAGAATCCTCCCACAGGTGATGACTGCAACAGTGAAACATGAAGAACATAGTACAGTTTTCTAAATCCAGAGCTGGTTTTTCCACTGCAGTGTTGCAGGGCTTTATAGCTGGTCCTATTGCTATCTAACTGCCTCCTCCCTTCCTTAGCTTTGGGAATCTACCCAAATGGTAATGACTGTAACAGTGAAACACGAAGAACATAGTACAGTTGTGTACACTTGCCATAAACGTAGATGTTTGAGTGTATTCACTATTGCAGTCCTGGTTACCCTCCCTCCTTCCCCCTAGTATCTTCTTTCCTTAGGGAGACATAAGCTTCTTACGTTGGCTTTTAGCCACCAGGACCACTTTACCATATTTCTTTGGGCTTCTGACTGGTTAGGACAATAAAAACTGATGTAATGGCATTGGCTGCCTTACTTTATAGCATTGATGACCTAACGTCAGTCAGCAAGCGACAGCAGCCGATGCAAAAAAACATTGGCTCTGGTATTCGGGCCGGCCGAGGGCTACCACAGCAGGGATAACCTCACAGGTGATGATTGCAACAGTGAATGGTAAGTGTACACAACTGTACTTTCTCATGGTTCCCTTTGCCAGAGTCCATATGACATATTTTCAATGCTGTTTCAAGACTGTTTGGATTCAGCACTGCCATCCTAACTTAACATTCATATCCTGACGAAAAATTAAATCCCAGGTCTTTTTTAATGCTTTGATTAACTGTTGGACTTCACCATTATAAGGAATGATCATAGCAACCCTTTTTTCATCAGAATCATCATCATGAGGATATTAAGGTTAAGTTAGGTTGAACCCCCTGAAATAAAATATAGTAGGAGTAAAAATATCAGAGGTTGTTTGGAGAATTTGCATATCTTGATGTTCCTCGTTTTTCACTGTTGCAGTTATTACATTAGGGTTATCTGCTTGCAGGTAACCCTCAGTCGGCCTGATTATCAAAGTCTTGGGTCTTGCGTCGGTTGTTGTCTCATCTTCCATGACATCAGGTCGTCAGGGTTATAAAGCATGCAGCCGACACCATTACATCAGTCTTTCTTGCTGTGCGGTGCCAAAAGCAGAAGCAGCTCGCAAGTGCTGGTTGGCCGACTCCTGAAATTTTCCTTTTCAAGTTTCAGATATGAAGTCTTCAACTAAGCTAAGTACCACGTTGGGGAACCTTTTTCTTGCTCTAAACCGATGTCAGTAAAAGTTAACAATTGTATTTCTTGCGGAAAGCAAATACTTCATAAAGATTTTCATTCGTACTGCATTCCTTGCCTAGGCCCAGACCACGATATACCTTGCTGTCGGTTTTGTGCCTTATTCAAACCTTGAACTATTCGTTGTCTGTTCATTTTCGCATCTAAATATTTTGGTACTCTGTTTAATTATCCAGAAATGGCTTTGGTAAGCCACCCGACTACCGACATTCCGAAAAAACGCAAAGATAAAGACAGACCGCATAGGTCCAACGCTGCTGACGATGCTTCTCCTAAGCTAGTCGCCAGTTTGCCGTTACTCAGTGAGGCGCTTTCACCCCCTGATACCCAGTACTTCAGATTCACAAGCCTCTACTGAGACATTCGGAGTCCGGAATGCCGCGAGATGGTTCTTCGACTGTGGAACCTGCGGATGTCTCTACCTTGGATGGGTCTGGAGCCGCTGTGCAGGCACCGGCTTCTGAGGGTGTATTCAGGCCTACTGACTTGCATGTTAAACTGATGCCATCTTCTTCTTCTTCAAGGCCTAAAACTTTATCCTTACTGGAAAACCAACACCCAGACAGCATGGTCAGGCCCCTATGCCTAAAAAACAAATAAGAATGCCTGAAGACCTTATTACTCTAATTAGGGGAAGCCACCCTTCTCCCTCTAAGAGACCTAGAACTGATTTTCCTTCTGATGCTTCTGATCAGTATTCTGAAATTTCTGATGTTATGTGGTCCTGTCTCGCCTACATTCCTTACTCACGGGTGCTCCGACTCGGCCAAATTTCTCAAGCACGAAGTCTCTAATTGGCTGGGCTAACCCGGTATCCCAGGATGCACCTCGCCCTAGCCCCAGATCTCATTTGCCGCTCGTAGAGTTAGGACGTGGTCTCGCTTGGCTGTGGCTAAGTACCCTTTTAAAATACTTTTAGTATTTTAGCAGTCTTCCTTTTGAGAAAAGCTATTTTGATAGCTAACTTTGTACCTGAATAGTTGTTGCGTGAAGTTTTGAGAGTTTAGTGATGTTCTTCATTCCACATTGCTGCAGTCCTAACTATTGGGTAGTCCGCTGTCCAGTCGGCCCGAATACCAAAGTATATGGCTGACGTCGGACAGGGCGCATTAGACTGACGTCAGTACGTCAGGGTACTAATGCACATGACCGACGTCACATCCTCAGTCTTTTTTGCCGCATGGTCCGATGCAGAAGCAATTTTGCGAGTGCAGGTTGGCGTTCTGAAAGTTTCTGAAGTCAGAGTTTCAGACCGAATCAAAGTTGGCTAAGTACCCGTTGAATATTTTGGTTTTTTCTTGCCTCAGTATTTAACCGGATGTCAGAAAAAGTGAATAACTGTATTTCTTGTGGGAAACAGATACCTCATAGGGATTACCATACTTTGTGTATACCTTGTTTAGGGCCTGAGCACGGCGTTGTTGGATGCGCTCTTGTGCTAGATTTAACAAACGCACTATTAAGAGAAGGTTAGACTGTGCCAGGTTAGTGTTTGGGAAGCGTTGTAATTATAAAATGCCGTCGGATGCTCCGGCTTCGACTAAGCAAAGATAAAGCAGCAAAGCCTAGGTGGAGGAACCGACAGTCCCACGCCGGTTCTTTGGAAGGCTTAGTGGAGCCGAAGGTTTTGCCAGGTGTCTCTTTGGAGTCTCAGGGAGAGACTTTACTGTTACAGGATGTATCCTCTCAGGAAGTAGGCCAGGCTGAGGGAGCTTCTCAGGTGGCTGTTCTTCCCTCTCTTCCTAAGGTGGTTAGAGCCTCCCCTTCAGTTTCCAAGGCTTCTTTGAGGGGCAGGCCAAGTTTAGCTTCTGTGGGGGTTTCTCCTAGTACTTCAGGATCTTTGCCTAAGAAACATATGCTTAAAATGGCAGAGGATTTGATTACTATGATTAGGGTTTCTATGCCCCCTCCTGATAAGAGGCCTAGGGTGGAACCTGAGTTTGAGAGTTTTGAGCAATGCTCGGAGGCTTCGGAGTCTTCGGCTGAAGACTTGCAGGAGTACCCTCCTTATTCTGATTCTGATGTGGAGGATTCTACTCCTTCTGCTTCTCCTCCTGAGGATTTTTCATTTTCAGAGACTCTGCATTCCATGAGGGAGCATTTTAAATGGGAAGGTCAAGATTTCTCTGATTCCAGGAAAAGGCTTAGGGAATTCTTGTTTTACCCCAGCATAGGCCTTTAGCTATACCTCCTGTTTTGAATGTGGTGGAAGATGTGTTTGCAGAGGCTTCCTGAATCCTGATTCTTTGCCTCCTGCCCCAGTTAAACCGGATAGGTATTATAGGGTGCCTGAAGCTCATAAGTATCTTTTAAGAGTCCTAGGGCAGACCCAGAAACTGTCTCTCAGGGGCCTAAAGGTGTGAAGGCCTCAGTTGTTAAAAATCCTGTCCCTCCTGATAAAGAGGCAAGGGCTTTGGATAGATGGGGAAAGAAAGTGTATACTTCTTCCACTTTAGCCATGAGGCGTTGAATTGTCAGTTTCACATGTTAAAATATCAGAATTATCTTCTTTCACAGTTGAAATCTAAGGTGGATGCTCTGGCTGAAGGTATTGAGTGTAAAGAGTTGCAGGATTTAGTTCATGTGTCTGAACAGGTGGGTAAACATTCCTTGCAGTGTGGTTTTGATGCTGTGCAGGCCTCCTCCAGGGTGGCTGCCACTGGTTCTGTTCTTCGTAGGCACGCTTGGCTGAGAGATCAGAATTTAGCTGAGCATGTTAAGACAAGGATTTTGGATGCTCCTTTACAGTCTGATGTGTTGTTTGGTTCGCCTGTGGAAGCAGTTTTGAAGAAAATGGAGGACAAGGCTAAGTCTATGCAAACTGTTAAAGATTTTTGCAGGTGCAGCCTCCAAGTTTAGTAGAAATTGGCCTACTAAGGGATGGACTTATCCTGCTTATGATTCCCAGTCTAGGGGTAGGTCTAGACGTGGTAGGGGCAGAGCTCAGGGTTCTTTTAGGCCTAGGACAGGAGTTCCCCTGCTCAGACTTCTGGTGAGGGCAGGGGTCAGTCCTTTCGTAAGCAGACCCAATGACCTACCTTTTCGCTGCCAGTACATTCTCGCCTGGCAGCACCTTTGGGAGGAAGGCTGTCTCTTTTCAAAGAAAATTGGGATTTAATTACCCAAGACAGATGGGTTCTGGATATTATTCACCACGGTTACAGGTTTTATTTCCATACCTTGCCTCCTTTCAAAGGCATGCCAGACATTCCTCCTCTTCAAAGGACAGAGGCTCACAAGCAAATTTCTCTGTTGCTCCAAATAGGGGCCATTCAGTCAGTTCCTGTGCCGAAAGGGGCCTAGGATTTTATTCTCGCCTGTTCCTGGTACCAAAGAAGGGGAACACGTGGAGACCAATTCTGGATTTATCTATCCTCAACACTTATCTGGACATTCCCAAGTTCAAAATGTTGACGTTACAACAGCTTTTACCTCTGCTGGGCAAAGATCACTGGATGGTAACTTTAGATCTCAAGGAAGCTTACCTTTTCGTGCCAATCAGACTAAGTTGCAGGAAGTATCTGCGTTTCGAGCTGGAAATTCTCATTATCAGTTCTCTGCATTGCCCTTTGGCTTATCTACTGCCCAGAGTATTCACAAAGGTTCTGGCTCCAGTGATAGCTTACTTCAGGCTAAAAGGAATCCAAATCTATCCTTACTTGGACGACTGCCTGATTCTGGCTCAAGAAAAAGAAGATCTTCTACAGCATCTGGAATATGTCATAGCAGTGCTAAGATGCCTAGGGTATTCTGTGAACGAAATAAAGTCCAGTCTAGTACCCTCTCAAGACATGTGCTTTCTGGGTGTGAGACTGAATACAGCAGCCCAGATGGCCTTTTTAACCCCGCACAAACAAAAGAGTCTTTCCAGTTACATCCATCATCTATCTCTTCAGTCCGGCTGACTGCAAGGACAGTCCTTCAAGCCTTAGGGTTCATGGCATCTTGTATTCTGGTGCTTCCCAATGCCAAACTGCATATGAGGAAGCTACAATGGTATCTCAAAAATCTGTGGACACAGCACTGCCAGGATTTGGACACTGTCATTCAAATAATACCTTGCATTCAAAAGGAATTTTTGTGGTGGGCTCAGGAATGTCACCTAAACAAGGGACTCTCTGTGACCCGCCAGAGGCAAGTCAGATTCTAACGACAGATGCCTCAGATATTGCTTGGGGAGCTCATCTAAATGGAAAGTGGATACAAGACAAGTGGCCTGCCAGACTACAGCATCTACATATCAACATGAAAGAGATGTTAGCAGTTCAGTTTGCATTAATTGCTTTCAAGGAGTTACTTCTTCCAGGGCAGGTGTTGATTCTAACAGACAACACAACTGTCATGTGGTACATCAACAAACAAGGGGAACACATTCTTACCCATTGTGCAGACAAGCAATGATTTTATGGGAGACTGCTCAGTCTGCAACTAACTCTTCAGGCAAGGTTTCTGCCGGAGCACAGAACTCCTTAGCAGATGTATTAAGCAGACAAATCATGGATCCCCACGAGTGGAAACTGGATCTTCATGTATTTCAAAAATTGACAGTGTCATGAGGAACTCCAGACATAGATCTGTTCGCTTCTCCACTAAACCACCAGCTGCCAAAGTTTTGCACGAAGGGATTTCATCACACAGCTTGGAAAGTGGATGCTCTTTCTTTCAGTTGGAAAAATCTTCATGTGTATGCCTTTCCACCTCTGCCTCTTCTTCCAAAGGTGCTTCTAAAGGTCAGACAAGAAAAGCCAAGGATGATTTTAATAGCTCCAGATTGGCCTCGGCAGCACTGGTACCCATTACTGAGGAGTCTGGTAAGGAAGCCTCCATGGCCTTTACCCTTGATTCCACACCTGTTGTCTCAGAGGGACGGTCATCTGCTCAATGTCAAGCTTCACTCTCTACATCTAACAGCCTGGCATATTCTGTTTTGAAAGACAGCAGGTCTCAGCTTCCTCAACAAGTTTTAAATGTGATTATGGAAGCCAGAAGACCTAGTACAAGGAAAGTGTACGCAGAAAAATGGAAGAGATTTTTGTTCTGGAGTGCAGCAAACAATTTGGAGATTACTGAGCCAAATTTGAGTGTGGCTCTTCAATATCTTACTGAGTTACTGGACAAAGGTTTGTCTTTCTCTTCCATTAAGATTCATGCTGCAGCAATTTCAGCTCACTATGATTGTGACCCACCATTATTTTCGCATCCTTTGTTCAAGCAATTTCTTAGAGGGGCAAAGAATATAAGACCCCCAGAGCTCCTACTCCTGCTTGGGATCTCAATTTTGTGTTGGAGAAACTTACTCTACAACCTTTTGAGCCTGCGGCTACTGCTGACTTGAAATACTTGTCTTGGAAGACTGCTTTTTTGTTGGCCATTACTTCTGCAAGAAGGGTTTCTGAGTTGCAGGCCCTTATGGCAGTGGAGCCTTTTTGATTTTCATAAGGATAGGGTATCTTCATTGTACTAATCCTTCCTTTATGCCTAAGGTGGTTTCTAGTGTGGCTTTAAACCAAACTATTCATTTGCCTACCTTTTATGCAGATCCCCAAAATAAAGGGGAAACGATTTTGCACACTTTAGATGTACACAGGCTATTGCGTTATTATTTGAGCAGGACTAAGGATTTTAGGCAGTCTCAGCAGTTGTTTGTTTCTTTTGCTTTGACTTCAAAGGGCAAGCCTGTGTCAAAACAAACTATTTCTAGGTGGATTGGGTGTTGCATTACATTTTGTTATTCCCATCATGGCAAGGAGATTCCAGCTGGGATTAGGCCTCATTCCACTAGGGCTACTGCCACTTCCACAGCATTTCTAAGGGGTGGCAACTAAGGATATTTTGGAGGCAGCTACTTGGAGTTCAGTGCATACTTTCTCTAAGCATTATCACCTTCCTCTCTACTCTAAGTCTAGGGCTGGTTTTGCCACAGCTATTTTGCAAGGCATGTTGTCAGTTCCTGCTTCCTTATGATTTGCCAGCCTCCCTTACCTCTGTTTTGGGATTCTACCCAATAGTTAGGACTGCAGCAATGTGGAATGAAGAACATAGTACAGTTTTGTACCTACCATAAATGTAGATGTTCGAGGATCCACATTGCTGCAGTCCACCCTCCTTCCCTCTGTGTTTAGGGGTGGTTGTGTAGGTGAGGTTATATTCTGCTAATTGTATATATTGTATATATATTTTTTGGGTGCAGGTATTTTGGGAGTTTTTGGTTTTTGGCCTTATCTTTTCAGGGTCTTCTGACATCTGGGGCAAGAAAAGACTGAGGATGTGACGTCGGTCATGCGCATTAGTACCCTGACGTACTGACGTCAGTCTAATGCGCCCTGACCGACGTCAGCCATATACTTTGGTATTCGGGCCGACTGGACAGCGGACTACCCAATAGTTAGGACTGCAGCAATGTGGATCCTCGAACATCTACATTTATGGTAGGTACAAAACTGTACTTTTTGTGGTATCCCTACTGTTTTTGCATGCTAGGCCCATTTAAGTTAGAGGACCTAGTCCTCTCCAGTGTGTTCCCTTGTTGTGTTGTGCTGTTGTTTTAGTGGTTAACTCCCTTTTAGGAAGCGTTTAAGTTAGTTTCCTTGTCCATTTAAGTGCTTGTTTGTCTTCCTGCCCTCCTTTTGTGTTTGACTCTGTCAGTTGTGTGTGGCTTGGTTGCTTGCCATGTCGAAAGAACTGAAGGAACATAAACCCTCTGGGTTTAAGAAGTGTACAAAATGTGGCTATAAAATGTCCATTACAGATGGGCACTCTATCTGTGTTTGTCTTGGTGCTATTCACTTGCAAGAGTCCTGCAGTTTCTGTCATGTTGTTAGCCCTAGGGTACTGCAGGAACGTAAAAATTGATTTTGAAGGGTCTGATCAAGACCTCCTTTGAGGAGGCCTTGGAGTCGTCTCCGCCTTTTAGTACCAAGTCTAAGCCTCCTAAGGCCAAGAAAAGATCTCCGGCTCAGTCTGCTTCTTCGGAGCCATCGGAGAAGGTTTGTAAATTGGATACTTCCTCCTCGGCTCCACTGTCCTCAGGGCCGAAGGAGAAGGTCTCGGAAATGGATACTACATTCTCGGCTCCACTGTCCTCGGGGCCGAAGGAGGACTCGGAAATGGATACTACCTCCTTGGCTCCATTGTCCTCGGGGCCGCAGGAGGTATCTGTTGTACTGGAGTCGACCTCGGCGCCGATACTTTTGGAACCTCTTCGGACCAGGTCACCCAGTGTCGGGCATGAATCTCCAGTCGGGTGATCTAGATCTCCTTCTATTTCTTCCAAATCCTCTAGGCTGTCTGATTTGGATGTGGATAGGGTGGTCCAGAGGCTCCTACAGTCACCGGTGTTAGCAAAACTGTTTTCGGCTCCAACCCAGTCGGCTCCGGAGCCGGTTCCCATTCTTGTACCGATGATTCCTCCTCCGAACACCCATGTGTCGTCGGAGCCGGAGTGCTCCGCGCTGAGTAATGTTCTGGTGTCGGCTCCTATACCCCAGGTGAGTCTATTGGAGCCGGCTTCGGCTCCAACCAGGTCGGCTCCGTCCTCTGGTTTCGGCACTCTGGTTTCCTCAAGTCGGACCCGAGGGGGATACCTCGGGACTCCTGTCGGCTCCGAGACTCCCTCTCGGTGCTTCGGCTCGGGGAATCTCAACTCCGGTCATGGTCTGAGACTGGTCGGTCCTCGGACTCTGGGGGGACCGGCCTTCGAGGCCATGAGGAGCGCCCTGGCCAGGTCATCAGGTACATCACCTGGATCGGTCACTCCGTCCACTTACACCCCGGCTAGAGCCTCTGATGCCCCCCTCTCCATGGACGGTGGAGCTCGAAGGTCTGGGGATACCCCCTTGAGCGGTCCCCTACTTTGAGGGCCCCTCAGAGTCTGTGCCTGAGGAGCCTCCCAGTAAGAAGTCGTGCAAGAGGAAGCACATCGACTCCCAGGACGAGTCACTCACTTCCGATACTGACCTTGAGGAATCAGAGGGGGTCCCCCAAGTCGTCCTCCGATGATGTCTCTTTCTCCGACATCCTGGAGATGTTGAGACAGAGAGGCGACTGGCCCTCCAAGACCCCCCCTCTGAGGAGGAGTCAGTATTCCTCAAGGCCTTTGGAGCTCAACCCTCCACCTCCTGGGTGTCTCCACCCTTCGAACTCCTGGACTTGATTTGTCAAAGGGTGTGGGAGGACCCTGATTCTGTGGAACCGGTGCCCAGACGTCCCAACAAGTTCCTGTCTGCTCCCCCGGGCAAAGAGTTCCTTACCAAAGGGGTTTCGGTAGATGCCTTGGTGGTGACGGCGGCAGCCACTCAGCAGGAAGTTGCAGAGGCTTCTTCTTCAGTCCACCCTCCTAACAAGGAGTCCAGGAGTATGGACTGGTATGGGAAGTGTACCCGGTCTTCGGCGACCTTTACCTTACGGTCGTTGAATTACCTCTTGCCATTTTCACTCTGCTCCAAAGAGATCTCCTGAAGGAGCTAGGAGATACTCTGACAGGTAACATGCCCTAGGCGGTAGCGCAAACTGTTAATGCCCACTTGTCTACCCTAGGGTCCATTGTCAACTCGTCTATGAGGCTCATATCTTATGCAGCCGAAGGGGCGAGTAGGGCAGCTAGCTCAGGCGTAGCTCTCAGAAGGCAAGCCTGGATGCGCCTATGTCATTTCGCGGAGGCAAAGTGAAAGACACCCTCACCAGATGCGAACAGGAGGGAAAGACCCTATCTGCCGTAGGGGCCCATTTTTCTCCCTTCTAGGCCTTATCCCAAGGCTCAGAAAGGAGGGAAGATGTGGTTCAAAAAGTCTCAAGAGGTCCTTTCCCGCAGCTCAAGGTGAGTCCCCCTCCAGAGGCAGAGGGGGGGGGGAATTACTCCGGAAGACACCATCCTAGAGGCAGAGGAGGCCCCAGCAACTCGGGAGACGGCGATTCCTTTTGCGGTTCTTCCTTCCAGCGTTCCTGAGGTGTTGCCCGACTGTGCTATTCTGGAGCCAGTCGGGGGCCAAATTTTGTTGCATCCGGAAGCCTGGGAAAGCATCACCCAGGATCGTTGGGTGCTCCAAATAGTTACTGGAGGTTACACTATTCCCTTTGCGTCGACACCCCCTCCAGTCAGAAGGATCCCGGACGTCCCACCCAGTTAACGGGATCAAGCAGCACTAGAAGTTGCAAAGCTGCTAGAAAAAGGAGTCATCCAACCAGTCCCCTCAGACCATGTCGGATCAGGAACTTACTCACGACTGTTTTTGGTGCCGAAAAGGACAGGGGACCTGAGACCCATTCTGGATCTCACTCGATTGAATCTCTACGTTCTGAAGTCCAAGTTCCAAATGGTCACACTTCAGTCCATTTTTCCACTGCTGGAGAAAGGAGTATGGATGTGCTTCATCGATCTCAAGGATGCCTACTACCACATCAAAATGGAGAAGGCATCCAGGAGTCGTTTACGCTTCTGGCTAGAAGCCAGTCACTTCCAGTTTCGTGCCCTGCTCTTTGGTCTCACCACAGCCCCCAGGGTGTTTACCAAGTGTTTGGCAGTGGTGACAGCTCACCTGAGACGTCTAGGATTCCAGGTGTTTCCGTATCTGGACGATAGGCTTCTCGCTGCCCCCACCAGACATCTGCTCGTTCAAGCCAGGGAGACTACCATCTCACTTTGCCAACGTCTAGGAATTACTTTGAACTGGGAAAAGTCTGCCTTGCAGCCCTCACAGCGTGTTGTTTTTATAGGCGCAGAGCTAGACTCAATTCAAATGCGCGCCTTTCTGCCACAGGACAGGATAAGAGTGTTGCAGTCTCAGATCCACGCACTGTTGCCCCTCAGAAAAGTTCAGGCCAGGTTAGTTCTTCAGCTCTTGGGATCCATGGTGGCCTCCACCATCATGCTGGTACCTCTGGCCAGGTTACACATGCGGATCCTACAGTGGTTCCTGTCTGTTCACTGGTCCTTTCAAAAGCTTCCTCTTTCCCACCTGATACTTCTCACGGAGCGATGCAAACAGGACCTCCTCTGGTGGCTATGCTCCTCCAATCTGGACAGAGGAAGGAGCTTGGTTCCTATGTCTCCAGTGGCCATGGACGCCTCCCAGATGAGGCGGGGGTGGGGGGGGCATTATCTAGGCAGGACGGTGCAAGGCACCTGGCAAGATCACGAGGTACACTTGCACATCAATGTTCTGGAGATGAGAGCGGTGTTTCTGGCGTTGCGAGCACTCCAGGACTCTCTACCTCTGGGAACGATTGCAATTCACTCGTACAACATGTCCGTAGTGTGGTACCTGAACAAGCAGGGGGGAACCAAATCTTATCCCATCTGCAAAGAGGCCATGCGAGTGTGGCAGTGGGCAGTGTCGTCCCAACGGTTTCTAGTGGCAACGCACATTCCGGGGAAGTCCAGCGTGATAGCGGACAGGCTAAGCAGGCTATTCTGATGCCTCACGAGTGGTCCCTAAACAACCGAGTGGCGGTTCAGATCTTCAAAAGGTGGGGTCAGCCTTGCTGCGATCTCTTCGCCAGCCCCCTCAATGCCAAATGCAGCAAGTACTTCACTCTGATCCCCCCACAGGGGGAATCACCTAGGGACGCTTTAGCTCATGATTGGCCCCCCGGTCTGGTCTACGCTTTCCCTCCATTTCCTCTGTTACCAAGGATGATACAGAAAGCCATATCCTTGGGGAGCAGGATGATCCTTATTGCTCCACACTGGCCTCGACAAGTATGGTTTCCTTTTCTTCAACGGTACGCACTGGACGGTCCGTGGACTCTGGACCCAGTGCCAGACCTCCTGATTCACATGTCAAGACAACTTCATCCATCCCTGCGAACTCTCAGGTTGACAGCCTGGCTGCTCCACTTCCGTTGCTAGTCAGGCGACATTCGTTTTCACCTGAAGTGGTGCACATCTTGTCTTCTAATAAGTCTTCCACCAGGAAGATTTATTCCAGCAAATGGAGGAGATTCTCCATTTGGGTTCAGGCCCAAGGTTTGGACCCCTTCACAGCCCCTATTCCGTCGGTCTTAGATTTTTTAGCCATGTTGTTCCGTCAGGGCTCCGCGTGGGCTACCATTAAAGTACAGTTGGCTGCAATTTCTAATTTTCACACATCTTATGAGCCCTCTCTTATGGGCCACAAACTCTGTAAAGCCTTTCTAAAAGGCGCTTGGTTACTTCGTCCCCCAGTTTCTGAACCTGTACTGCCATGGGACTTTTGTGCTACAAGCTATTACGTCACCACCCTTTGAACCGGCTGCCACTTGTGACTTAAAAATTCTTATCTTGGAAGACGGCTTTTCTGATGGCCATTACATTGGCCAGGAGGGTATCAGAACTTCAAGCCTTGTCCATTAAACCTCCGTATTTGATATTTCATAAGGACAGAGTTTCCCTGAGGCTTAACCCGTCCTTCCTTCCGAAGGTGTCATCCACTGTCAGTCTCCATCAGTCTATTGAGCTACCAGTGTTTTTTCCGAACTTTTCCAATAAACCAGAGTTCAGGTTTCATCAGTTGGATGTGCACAGAGAACTGAGATTTTATTTACATAGGACTAAACATGTTAGGAAATCTGATAAACTGTTTGTGTCCTTTTCAGAGAACAGAGCAGGTTGTCCTATTTCCAAGTGCACAATTTCTAAATGGATCAAAGATTGTATTTCATTCATCTACTCATCAGCAGACAGAACTTTACCCTTTCCCGTCAAGGCTCATTCTACCAGGGCCATGTCTACATCAGTAGCTTTCTATGCTGGGCTTTCCCTGGATGATATTTGTGCTGCGGCCACTTGGGCTTCTCCCAACACTTTTATTACTCATTACAAGCTTGACGTGGCTTCTAGGGGCTGGGCTTCCTTTGGTTACATGGTTCTCAGGAGTATCTTCTTATGAGCTTCCCAGGATAGAGGTGCTGGGGACGCTGTCCCGTGAGTAAGGAATGTAGGCGAGATAGGACCACATAATATCAGTTAGTTATGTATTCACCATAATGATCGATGTATGTGGTCCATCTTGCCTACATTCCTACGTACCCTCCCACCTGGCCCCTTCCTAGAGGATTTGGAAGAATATTGGCTCTGTGGACCCTTCACGGTCAGTGATTTGGTTCCCTTATCTGGCTTGAATTTCTTCCGGTGTTTATTGAGTATGGGTTATGAGTGTTATGATTGTTATGACTGCAAACAAGATCTGGGGCTAGGGCGAGGTGCATCCTGGGATACCGGGTTAGCCCAGCCAATTAGAGACTTTGTGTTAGAAAAATTTGGCCGAGTCGGAGCCAATTCTCTGCTCCGAACCCGTGAGTAAGGAATGTAGACGAGATGGACCACATACATCGATCGTTATGGTGAGTACATAACTAACTGTTTCTCTGATGACCAGGAGTTGCCCTCATCTACCTATAAGGATTCTGATGCAGAGGACTTCATTCCCTCTGCTTCCCCTCCAGAGGATTTCTCTTTTGGTGAAACTTTGCATACTCTTAGGGAGCATTTCTGCTGGGAAAGCCAGGATTACTCTGACTCCAAAAAGAGGCTTAGGGAATTCTTACTCCTACCTCATTACAGGCCGTTAGCTATCCCTCCTGTACTGGACATTGTAGATGATGCTTTCTCGGAATCTAGCCTGGCCCCTGACACTTTACCTCCAGCTCCTAGAAAACCTGACCAGTATTACAGAGTCCTTGACTCTCACAAGTTCCTCTTTAAGAACCCTACTGCGGATCCTGAGTCCATTTCACAGGGGCCCAAAGGCATTAAGGCTACTACTGCCAAAAACCCTACCCCCTCAGATAGATTCCAGGGCCCTGGACAGATGGGGTAAGAAGGTATACACTTCTGCAACTTTGGCTGTTAAGGCCTTAAACTGCTAGTTTCATATGTTAAAGTATCAATAGCATATTAGTGGATTGCTTAAACAGAAAATGTTGATTCTTGACTGTGCTGAAAGTAAAGAATTACAGGATTGAATGCATTTTGCTGAACAAGTTGGAAAACTTGCAATGTGATTTTGATTCATTTGAGGCATCTTGCAGGGCTGCTGTCACTGGGTCTGTACTTAGAAGGCATGCTTGGCTTAAGGAGCAATCTTTGCCAGATCATGTTAAAGCTAAACTGCTTAAACCAAGACTGCCTGTTTGGCAAAAAAGCAGCAGTAGTACTTAAAAAGATGGAGGAAGAAGCTAAATCTATGCAAACTGTTAAAGATTTCCTACAAGTACAGCCTCCCAAATTTAGTAGGCACTGGCGTTCTAAGAATTTGTCCTTTCCTGCCTCTTCCAGGCCTTCGGTCCAAACCCAGAACCAGCAGAACACCCATGCTTCAGTCCCAAGGTACTCGCAGGCCTAAGCTCCCACTTCCAAAGCTGGAAGTAGTAAGACACCCCTCTATGGTAAACTGTCACAATGACTTAACTTTAAACCTTCCAAGCCCTGCTCAACTGACTGTTCCTTTAGGGGGAAGATTGCCCTCCATGCAAAAAACTGGGAACTCATTACCCAAGACAAATGGGTTTTAAATATAGTTTCCCAAGGATGCAGATTCCACTTCCACGTCTTACCAACCCCAAACGGTTGGCCAGACCTACCCCCATGTCAGTGGGCAGGGGCTCAAAAGCAAGTTCTTTCTCTTCTAAGCATCAGGGCTATTCAGCCTGTCCCAGAAGAAGAATGGGATCTAGGTTTGTACTCAAGACTTTTCCTGGTACCCAGCAAAGACCATTCCTGGTGTCCTATCCTGGACCTGTGTATCCTAAACACTTTTTTGGTAATCCCAAAATTCAGAATGCTAACTCGTCATCAGCTGCTTCCTATGCTAGGCAAAAATGCGTGCTTGGCAACACTGGATTTAAAGGAAGCCTTACCTGCACATCCCAATAAGGGAATCTTGCAGAAGATTCCTACGCTTAAAAGCAGGCTACATGCACTATCAGTTCTCTGCACTGTCCTTTGGCTTATCTACTGCGCCCAGGGTATTCACAAAGTGCCTAGCTCCAGTCATTGTATTTTGCAGGCAAAGAAGTATTCAAATATACCCATACCTGGACAATTGTCTAATTCAGGCAGGAAGCCAGGACATACTATTAAATCATCTGGTATTTGTAAAGAAATTACTATCTTCTCTGGGGTACACCATAAACAAAAAGAAATCACATCTAGTACCCTGCCAACAAATTGTATTCCTGGGAGCAAGCTTGAATACAACTTCCCAGGTGGCATACCTCACACCAGAGAAACAAATTCATTTGACAGCCTACTTCAAACTACTGGCCACAAAGACCCAGCTATCTGCAAGGAAAATACTGCAAACCCTGGGGTTCATGGCTTCTTGCATTCTACTAATTCCATGTGCAAGACTGCATATGAGGAAACTACAATGGTACCTAAAAAGCTTATGGTGCAAAGATTCTCAGGACATAGAATCAGTGATTCCTATCATACCTTGTCTAAATACAGAGTTCCTTTGGTGGGCAGAGGCCTGCCACCACCACAAGGGACTGGCATTCACTCTACCCCCTGCCGCCCAAACACTAACAACAGACGCGTCAGACTATGCATGGGGGGCTCACTTGGCAGGGGCAGTGCATTCAGGGCAAATGGAACCCGAATCAAATGCACCTGCATATCAATCAAAAAGAAATGTTAGCTGTACAGAATGCTTTGACAGCCTTCAAGGGCCACATTTTTCCAGGACAATTATTGGTAAAGATGGAAAACACAACTGTTGTGTGGTACATAAGCAAGCAGGCGTGAACCCATTCATACCCCCTCTGCAGACTAGCCATGGCTCTGTGGAACACAGCCTTGAGCTTCCAAGTGCACCTACAAGCTCAATTCCTGCCAGGCAAGCTGAATACACTGGCAGACGACCTAAGCCGAAATCTCATGGACCCACACGAGTGGAAGCTGGAACCAAAAATTCTCAAAATTTTGAGAATCAAATGGGGGAGCCCAGAGATAGACCTTTTTGCCTCCCCTCAGAGCTACCAGTTGGGCAAATTCTGCACAAGGACTCCCCACAGACAAACTTGGAAAGTGGATGCCCTGTTCTTCAGCTGGAAAAATGCCCTGTTCTTCAGCTGGAAAAACCTATCAGCTTATGCCTTTCCCCCCTCTCCAAAGTGCTACTAAAGATCAAACAGGACAAACCAAGGACAATACTTATTGCACCAGACTGGCCACGCCAACACTGGTACCCCCTCTTGCGCAGTGTCTCTCTTCTTAAACCATGGCATCTGCCTCAAACCCCTGCCCTGCTGTCCCAGCAGGAGGGCCAGATTCTGCACCCACAGCTTCAAACCCTGAATCTTGCAGCTTGGCTAATGACCTCTCCTTTACCATCACTCAGTAAGCAAGTGATGGATGTCATTCTGGAGGCAAGAAGTCCTAGTACTAGAAAATCCTATGCTGGAAAGTGGAAAAGATTCTGTTCCTGGTGCCTAGCACAGGAATGGACACAACTGTGCCCAATCTACCGTTCATTCTTCAGTAATTAACTGGGATGCTTCACAAGGGCCTTTCCTTTTCTTCCATCAAAATTCATGCCTCCGCCATCTCAGCTCATTATAATACAGAGCCACCCCTCTTCTCTCATCCTCTGCTGAAGCAATTCCTCAGAGGGGCCAAAAACTTAGGAGAGCCCCTACTCCAGCCTGGGACCTTAACTTTGTATTGGAAAAGCTCACTCTACCTCCCTTTGAGCCAGCTGCAAATGCAAAGTTGAAATTCCTTTCTTGGAAAACAGCCTTCGTCCTAGCCATCATTTCAGCAAGAAGGGTGTCGGAATTACAGGCCCTCCTGGCATTGGAGCCTTTCATCATCTTTCATGCGGACCGGGTGTTTCTCAGGACCAATCCCTCCTTTATGCCCAAAGTGGTATCCAGTGTGACTCTTAATCAGTCCATTCATTTGCCAACCTTCTTTTCTAATCCACAGAACAAAGGGGTGCGAATACTGCACTCTTTGGACGTGCACAGATAACTTAGATTTTACTTTGATAGGACTAAGCCTCTCAAGAAATCTGAACAGCTGCTGGTTGCATTTGCTGCAGGGGCAGAGGGGAAGGCCATTTCAAAGCAAACCATTTCTAAGTGGATAGGCCATTGCATTAATTTCTGCTATAAGCATCATGGAAAACCTACTCCACAGGGGATAAGACCACATTCAACCAGGGTTGTATCTACCTCTACAGCCTTTCTCAGAGGTGTCCCTACCAGGGACATCCTAGAAGCTGCTACCTGGAGTTCTGTACATACCATCACCAAGCATTACCACTTGCCAGTTTTTTTCTAAATCCAGAGCTGGTTTTGTCACTGCAGTCTTGCAGGGTTTTATAGCTGGTGCTAATGTTATCTAACTGCCTCCTCCCTTCCTTAGCTTTGGGAATCCACCCAAATGTAATGACTGCAACACTGAAACACGAAGAACATAGTACAGTTGTGTACACTTACCATAAATGTAGATGTTCGAGTGTATTTACTGTTGCAGTCCTGGTTACCCTCCCCCTGACTTCTATTGACTATACCTCTTTTCTTCTTTACTATGCTTAAAGCTTTCTGGTGTATTTGCTTTTTGGTGGAGGTGTAACCTTGTATATAATTGCTTCCCGTTAAGGGGGCACCTGACATCTGGGGTAAGAAAAACTGATGTAGTGGCGTCGGCTGCATGCTTTATGCCCCCTGACTACCTGACATCATGGAAGATGAGACAGCAACCGACGCAGGAACCAGGACTTTGATAATCAGGCCGACTGAGGGCTACCTGCAGGTAGATAACCCTAATGTAATGACTGCAACAGTGAATTCACTCACATCTACATTTATGGTAAGTGTACACAACTGTACTATGTCTATAATGTAAAAATGTAGTATGTGCAAGTATTGTAAATTTATAAATGATGGGCTATACGTCTTTGCAGAAGAGTATGAACAGACAATAACCTGTCATCGGAATTGCAACAGTGGAAATGTGGTATGATGATCTTTGTGTTTCACTATTGCAGTCATCACACTTGGGTTAGCTGCCTGCAGGTAGCCCTCAGTCGGCCCAAATACCAAAGACTTAGAATTTCTGAGTCGGATGCTGTCACTTCTTCCCCGATGTCAGGTCGTCAGGGGTATAAAAACAGGCAGCCGACACCATTACATCAGTCTTTCTTGCCGAGGAGCTCGAAGCAGAAGCAGTTTGCAAGTGCCAGTCGGCTGCTACCTGAATTTTTCATTTTCGAGTTGAATTATCTTGAGGTTTTCTAAAGCTAAGTACCCTGTTGGGGATCCTTTTTTCTTGCTCTAACCGATGTCAGAAAAGACAGTTTTCTTGCCTATGGAAAGCAAATACCTCACAGAGATTTTCATTCTTACTGCGTCAACTGTTTAGGCCCAGACCATGACGTCTCTCACTGTCGGTTTTGTGCCTTGTTTAACGCCCGAACCATTCATAGTCGGGCTATCTTTGTCGCTAAATTCTTTCGCGTTCGATCTCCGTATTCTGGAGTGACTTCGGTAAGCCATCCGACTACCGATCTTCAAAAAAAAGTAAAGATAAAGACAGACCGCATAGGTCCAAAACTGCCGACGACACTTCCATTAAGCTAGTCGCCAGTCCTCCGGTAATCCAGTGAGGCACCTTTGCAGCCCCTGATGCCCGCTTCTATTGATTTGCAGGCCTCTGCTGAGACGCATTCGGAGTTCGGTATGCTGCGAGATGCTTCTTCGACTATGGAACCAGCAGATGTTTCTACCTTGGATGGGTCCGGAGCTGCTGTGAAGACACTGGCTTCTGAGGGAGGTTTTCATCCTACCGATGTTCGAATCAAACCGACTTTTTTTTAACCAAAACTACCGAGTTTCTTAGGCCCAGAGTACACACTACACCTAGAAAACTGACGACCAAAGCACATGCTGCCACAAAACCAAATGCTTAGAATGGCTGAAGACGTTATTATGCTGGTTAGAGGAAGCCAGCATTCCCCAGCTAAGAGACAAAGACTCCAGTCCCCTTCAGGTTCTACTGACCAGGAGTCTGATGACTCTGACCTTTCTGATTATGAAGACATGCCCTTATCCTCCTATGAGGATTCAGATGCAGAGGAATCCATTCCCTCTGCCTCCCCTCCAGAGGATTTCTCTTTTGGTGGAACTTTGCATACTTTGAGAGCAATTTCCATTGGGAATGCCAAGACTATCCTCAGTCCAAAAAGAGACTCATAGAATTTTTAGAATTGCCTCAACATATGCCTTCAGCTATATACCCCTTGTCCTGGATGTTGTGGATGATATTTTCATGGAATCCAGTCTTACTCCAGACACTTTAATTCCGGCCCCTAGGAAACCAGACAGGTACTACAGAGTACCTGATTCTCACAAGTTTCTTTTCAAGAATCCTACTGCTGATCCAGAGATCATTTCCTAGGGACCTAAAGGTATTAAGGCTACTACATCCAAAAATATTATCCCTTCGGACAGAAATTCCAGAACTTTGGACAGATGGGGTAAGAAGTTATATACCTCTGCAACTCTTGCTATCAGGGCATTGAGTTGCCAGTTTCACATGCTGAAATACCAGCAAGATATTATGGAACGTATTAAACAAAAAGTGGTCATTTTTCCAGAGTGTGCAGAAAATAAAGAATTGCAGGAGCTTATGCACTCTGCAAACCAAGTTAGTACGCATACTTTCCAGTGCGTGTCTGAAGCTCTGGAAGCATCTTGCGGGGCAGCAGTCACTGGCTCTGTACTGAGATAACATGCTTGGCTGAAGGAGTGGCTTTGCCAGATCATGTCATATCTAAATTACTATACGCTCCTTTAAATGAGCACCGTTTGTTTGGCACCAAAGCAAAAGTTGTTCTTAAAAAGATGGAAGAAAAGGCTAAATCTATGCAAACTGTTAAAGAATTCCTACGAGTGCAACCACCTAGATTCAGTAAGCATTGCCCTTCAAGACACTGGTCCTTTTCAGCCCCCTCCAGGCCTTCCCAAACAAGACCCAGGGGAAACAAACTACCCAGACAACAGTCTCAGGGTATGCAGAGATCTAAGCAATGGAGCACCCCCACCCCTAGAGCAGGGAGTGGTAAGTTACCTCCTCATGGAAAAAGCTCACAATGACTTCTCAACTCTGCTTCCCAGCCCTGCCCAATTGCTTGTGCCCCTAGGAGGAAAGCTTGCCCTTCATGCAAAAAACTGGATGTCCAGTACTCAGGACTGATGAGTCCTCAACATTGTAACCCAGGGGTACAAATTTTATTTCCATTCACTGGCAACCCCAAGCGGATTTCCAGACTTTCCTCCAAACCAGTGGGTAGAGACTCATAACCAGGTAATTTCCACACTCAATATCAGAGCTGTACAGCCTGTTCCAGTAGAACAGAGGGGTCAAGGATTCTATTCCAGACTATTCCTGGTACCCAGGAAAGAGGGCTCTTGCTGCCCAATCCTGGATCTTTCGGTTCTCAACACCTTCCTGGTGGTACCAAAATTCAAGATGCTTAGCCTGCAACAGCTTCTCCCTATGGTTAGTCAAGGATGCCTGGTTAGTCACCCTAGACTTAAAAGAAGCCTGTCTGCACATCCCCATAAGGCAGTCATGCAGGAAATATCTATGTTTCAGGGCAGGGTCTATGCATTCAGTTCTCTGCACTTCCCATTGGCTTATGTACTGCGCCCAGGGTATTTACAAAATGCCTGGCTCCAGCCATTGCATACTGCAGGCAGAGAAATATCCAAATTTCCCCATACTTGGACGACTTCCTGATTCAGGCGGACAATCAGGAGTTGCTACTTCAACACCTGACATTTGTAAAAAGCCTTCTAACTTCATTGGGGTACACCATTAACAAAAATAAATCACAGACTGGTACCAAGTCAGAAGATTATATTCCTGGGAGCAAGCTTGGGCACAACTTCCCAGATGGCATTCCTCACTTCAGAAAAACAGGTCTGTCTGACAGACTACTTCAAACAAATGGCCACCAGAACCCAGAAATCTGCAAGAAAAATACTGCAAGCCCTAGGGTTCATGGTCTCATGTAGTCTGCTAATTCCATATGCAAGACTGCATATGAGGAAACTTCAATGGTACTTAAAAAATCTTTGGTGCCAACATTCTCAGGACATGGAAACAGTCATTCCTATCATACCTTGTCTAAGGACAGAGTTCCTTTGGTGGGCAGAAGCATGCAGCCGCAAGGGACTGCATTTCACCAAACCCCACACCTCCCAGACCCCCTAACCACAGATGCATCAGATTATGCATGGGGGGCTCACATGGCGGGCAAATGTATTCAGCGCCACTGGAGCCAAAGGCAAATTCTCCTGCACACCAATCAAAAAGATGCTAGCTGTACAGAATGCTACTCTTTCTGGGACAACTGCTGACAAAAACAGACACCACAGTTCTGTGGTACATCAACAAGCAGGGGAGGGGGAATCCATTCTTACCCACTCTGCAGGTTAGCCATGGCCCTGTGGAACATGGCCTTTGGACAACCAAGTTCATCTACAAGCTCAGTTCCTGCCAGGTTAACAAAATTCACTGGCAGACTTAAGCAGAAATATCCTAGACCCACTCGAGTGGAAATTGGAGACCATCACCTCCAACCTTCTGATCCAGAAATGGAAAACCCCAGAGGTGGATCTCTTTGCCTCCCCCGACAACCACCAATTAAGCAAATCCTTCACCAGGTACCCTCACAGCAGGGCCTGGAAGGTTGATGCCCTATCCTTTCAATGGGAAAGCCTCTCAATCTATGCCTTTCCCCCTCTGCCTCTTATCTCAATAGTATTACTCAAGATAAGACAGGCCAAGGACATTTCTGATTGCCCCGTACTGGCCACGCCAGCACTGGTACCCAATCCTGCGCAGCTTGACAACGGTGCCACCCTAGCACCTACACCAGACCCCAACCCTGCTTTATTAGCAGGAGGGACAGATTTTGCATCCACAATTGCAAACCCTAAATCTTTCAGCCTGGCTTAGTTCTTAAATACCCCACCAGCAACCCTAAGCAATCAGGTGTTGGACGTCATCCTTGAAGCCACAAGGCCCAGTACTAGGAAATCCTATGCAGAAAAGTGGAAAAGGAATTGTTCTTGGATTCAGTCTAAAGGAAAGGAGACAGCACTGCCCTCCTTACCTCTAATCCTGGATTACCTAGCAGAACTAATCCACAGAGGCCTACCCTTCTCCTCCATTAAGATCCATGCCTGTGCCATTTCGGCTCATTACAGTACTGAGCCACCTGTATTCTATCATCCTGTCAAACACTTCCTGAGAGGGGCAAACAACTTAAGGCCATCAAGGAGAACACCCACCCCCACTTGGGACCTTAACTTTGTACTGAAAAAGCTCACGCTTCCCCCTTTTGAACCTGCTGCTTTAGCAGAGTTAAAATTCCTCTCTTGGAAAACAGCCTTGCTTCTAGCCATCACTTCAGCTAGAAGTGTGTCTGAGTTGCAATCAATGATGGCTGTGGAAAACTTCAATGTTAAGTTGTCAATCTCGCCTTCATTCTTGCTGGATGGGTTCGAGCCAATCCTCGGCTCCGACTCGGCCAATACTAAAAGCTCAAGAGCTAATTCCACCGGCTTGAGGCTCCCCTATATCCCACAATGCTATGCGGTAACTACTCAGATCTCATTTGCCGCTATAGCTGACGAGGTGCTCTTCTACCGGCTCAGGCAGGTTAGTTTAACTTTTACCTTTTAGGTACTTCTAAAACCCTTTTTTTGTTCATATCTAGCCCTTTTAGTTTAATTTTAATTTTTAGATCTCTCGACCCCTTTTTTGTCGAGTATTTTTCCCCTTCTCCCCTTATCTTGTAGGTCTTCGGCCCCTTCCCTTCCCCCAGTCCTTCAGTGACTAATTTTTAGTCTTCCTTTTTGTCAGTAAGGGCTTTTGTGTGTGTGTCTGTGGCTTTTTAGCCTTTAGTTATTAGCTAAATAACTTTTTTATTCAGGGTGTGTCTGTGTGTTTTTACTGTTGTCAGGCATTTTCCATACAATGTCTAAAGAAAAGGTCTCAGGCTTCAAGAAGTGTGACTCGTGCTGTCAGAAAATGTCTCTGACAGACGGTCACACTTCTTGTGTGTATTGCCTGGGGCCTGTGCACCTGCAGGACTCATGTGCTGTCTGCCATGGTTTCAGCCCTCGAGTCCTGCAGGAGCGCAAGAACAAACTCATTTTAAGAGGTTTGTTAAAGCCTGAAGGCCCCCCGACTCAGTCTAGTTCGGGAAAACCTTCAAAGGCTTCAAAACAGTCGACTCCTGCTCCTGAGTCGACTGTAGAAATGTCGAAGCAGGTTCCGACATCGGCTCCGGCCGGAGGGGATGTTTTTGGGCCTCAAACTATTACCTCGGCTCCAGCTGGAGCTGAGGCTGTTAAGGCTTCATCGGCTCCGATACTATCGGAGCCACATTCTAAAAAGAGATTGAGATCCCCTTCCATAGGATCTACCTTTACTATTACTTCGGCTCCGGCTGGAGCCGAAGCTAGTAAGTCCCCATCGGCTCCGATACCATTATCGGAGCCATCTTACAGAAAGAGATCCAGGTCCCCCTCAATCGGTTCCGTACACTCGGCACCAGGATCTCCTCTCCTTTGGGAGCGGAGTCACAAATCACATTCCTCTCGGTCTTCCAGGTTGTCAGACCATGACTTGCAGAGGGTGGTGAGTAGACTTCTTAAGTCCGAGGCACTGGCCCAAATGCTCCATAGCCCGACTCATCAGTCGTTGGCTATTCCCGTCCCTCATTACATTCCTCCTCCGATTCCGGAGCCAAGGCTTGTTGGAGCCATCACTGTCGGTGCGTCGGATCCGATACCATCGTTTTCGGCTCCGTCGTCTGCTCCGATCTCCTCTTTGGAGGGATCTCGGCGCCGGGCTTTCCTCGGCTCCGAGGGGGCGAGTGGCATCGGACCCTTGTCCGACCCCGCTCTCCCTCTCGGGGCTTCGGCGCTGGTGAGTTCGGCTCCAACATCGACTTCGGAGCCGTCTCTGTCGGTGCGGGGGTCCTTGTCTCTTGGGCGAGGGCCTCGGACCTTGCCTGACAGGGATGCCTTCGAGGTCATGCGGGCGTGCTAGAACCGGGTTCTGCCCGCAGTCGGTTCCATCAGCTCCTCCTTCTACAGTGCCTGCGGAGATTTCTGCTCACCCCCTTGTCTCACACCGTAGAGAACCAACTCCTCAAGTTTCCCCATTGGGAATTTCCTCCTCTTCCGAGGTCTCTCCTGACCCTGCAGGAGATCCCCCTAGGAAGAGACAGTGCAAGAGGAAGCACATTGACTCCCCTGAGTCTATCACCTCTGACACTGACTTGGAGGAATCCGAAGGGTCCCCCGTTCCCCCTCTGAGGATGTCTCCTTTGCGGACATCCTAGAAATACTCAGAGGGGAAATTGGCCAGCCCTTAACCCTTCGGAGGATGAGTCAGTGTATCTTGAGGCGTTTGGTTCTCGCCCTTCTACCTCCTGGTTGTCCCCTCCCTTTGACCCCCTTATGGAAGTGGTGGCAAGGAAGGCTTGGACGGCTCCTGACTCAGTGGAACCCACCCCGAGGAGACCATTCAAATTTATCACTGCTCCCTCAGACAAACAGTTTCTCTCCAAAGGTGTCCCGGTTGATGCCATGGTGGTGGCTGCGGCCACAAAGAAGGAACTAGCTGATCCTTCTGTTCCTGTCCATCCTCCTAATAAAGAATCTAGGACCATGGACAGGTACGGCAAGCGGATGGTTTCGTCGGCGACCTTTTCTATGCGGTCACTGAACTACTTATGCCACTTCACCCATCTCCAAAGAGATTTACTCAAGGATATGGGTGAACTGATGAAGGATCCTACAGCTGAGGGGTTCAAAGACACAATGAACTCCCAGTTGGCAACCCTAAATTCAATAGTGAACTCCTCCATGCGACTGGTTTCATACGCAGCAGATGGAGCGAGTAGATCTGCAGGCACAGGCATTGCCTTACGAAGGCACGCCTGGATGCGACTGTGCAACTTTGCGGACCCTTTCAAGGTGTCCTTCACCAACTCCCCCTTTGACGGATCATCTTTGTTTGGTCCACAGGTGAAGGATACATTGACCAGGTGCGAGGTGGAAGGTAAGACTCTCTCTGCGGTAGGAGTCCGTTTTTCCACCCCTTCTAGACCCTATCCCAAAGGTCAGAGGGAGGGAAGATGTGGTTTGAAACAATCTCAGGAGTCTCATCTGACGCTGGGGCGATTCCCCTCTAGAGGCAGAGGGGAATAATAATCGATGCCGCCCAGAGGCAGAGGAGGTCCAAAACCAGGGTAGCAGAGGTGTTCTCTGACAAACCCTTTCAAGCACCCTGAGGGGCTGCCCGGCTGTCCGCCGGAGGCAGTCGGGGGAAGATTATCACTGTACCCAGAAGCCTGGCTTTCCCTAACTCAAGACAAATGGGTACAGTCGATCATATCCGAGGGTTACAAAATTCCCTTTATTCACATTCCAACTCAACCAAAAAAATCCCTTCCAGATGTTCCACCCGGTCTAAGGGAAAAAGCAGCATTGGAAGTTTCAAAGCTGCTATTAAAAAGTCATCCAACCAGTCCCAGCAGACCAGCAAGGATCCGGAATCTACTCCAAATTCTTTTTGGTACCAAAAAAAACAGGGGACTGGAGGCCCGTTCTAGATCTCAGTCATTTAAACAAGTTCGTCAAGAAAACAAAATTCCAGATGGTCACGCTACAGTCCATCCTACCCTTCTTGGGTCAGGACAATTGGATGTGCTCAGTAGATCTTCAGGATGCATACTATCACATCAAAATGAACCAACGCTCCAGGAGATATCTCCGCTTCAGGCTGGGAGCCAGTCACTACCAGTTCAGAGCCCTGCCCTTTGGTCTCACTACAGCCCCCTGAGTGTTCACCAAATGCATGGCAGTGGTCACGGCTCACTTGAGGCGCCAGGGATTCCAGGTGTTTCCATATCTGGACGATTGGCTCCTTACGGCCACCACCAGGCATCAGCTTCTACTATCCAGAAATTTCACCATGCAAACCTGTCAAGCTCTAGGCATCTCAATAAATTTTGAAAAATCTGCCTTGTCGCCTTGTCAGTCTATTACTTTCATAGGCGCCAAATTAGATACGCAGACTCTTTCAGCAACACTCACAGAGCAGAGGGTTTTAGACATTCGGAACCAAGTATCCCTTCTGTTGCATTTGGTCAAAGTCAAAGCCAGACTGGTGTTAAAGGTACTAGGACTCATGGCGGCAGCTATCCCCCTTCTCCCCTTAGCTCGCTTTTACATGAGGATCCTCCAGTGGATGCTCTTTACCCAATGGTCCTTTCAACGACTCCCAATGTCCCATACCATACTGATAACTCAAGTATGCAAGAACCAACTATCTTGGTGGGTCACGTCACCTCAACTTCTCCAAGGAAGACCCTTCACTCTTCCCCCCTCCAGTTGCCACGTTGACAACAGATGCCTCCCTGATCGGGTGGGGGGGCATTATCAGGGCAGGACAGTCCAGGGCACATGGCAACCCTTGAGTGCCACTTGCACATAAATGTCCTAGAGATGAGAGCAGTGCTTTTAGCGTTGCAAGCCCTTCACGACTCTCTTCCCAAAGGGACTATTGCAATTCAAACGGACAACATGTCCGTGGTGTGGTACATCAACAAACAAGGCGGAACCAGATCATACCCTTTATGTCGAGAAGCACTCAGACTTTGGCAATGGGCGATCTCTTCTCAACGTTTTCTGACGGCGCATATCCCCGGGAAATCCAACGTCATTGCAGACAGGTTGAGCAGAGCAATTCTCATGCCACACGAGTGGTCTCTAAAGACATCAGTTCTAGAAGAGGTATTTCTAAGATGGGGCCATCCTTGCTGCGATCTTTTTGCTACTCCCCAAAACAGCAAGTGTCAAGACTTCTTCACGCTCTTCCCGTTACCAGGCCATCCCACCAGAGACGCTCTAGTCCACGATTGGCCCCGGGGACTTCTGTATGCCTTTCCCCCCTTTCCATTGATACCTCAACTATTTCAGAAAGCCATCGCATTGAGAGTTGACTATGATCCTCATTGCCCCTTACTGGTCTCGACAGATATGGTTCCCCTTTCTTCATCGTTACCTTTTGGAGCAGCCTTGGCATCTGGACCCAGTACCAGATCTGATTACCCATCAGTCGGGTCAGCTGCACCAATCTCTGTCTTCTCTAAACCTCACAGCATGGTTTCTCCAATTCTTACCTTAGCCAGGCTTCCCTCAATATCTCGCTCGGTCCGAGATATTTTGTTAGCCTCTCATAAATCCTCTACCCGGAAGATTTATACTAGTAAATGGAAACGTTTTTCCCTTTGGGCATCATCGAAAAACATTGATCCTTTTACTGCATCTATCCAGTCCATTTTAGACTTCCTGGCGGAACTATTTCATTTAGGATCTTCTGCATCAACCATTAGAGTTCAGTTGGCTGCCATTTCAAATTTTAATGTGGGTGTTTCAGAATCCAGCATTATGGCTCACAAGCTCTGTAAGGCCTTCTTAAGAGGTATATTTCTTCTCAAACCTCCGATCAAAGACCCTCCACCTCAATGGGATTTAAACTTGGTTCTGGCCTTTAATTCTTCCCCTTGAACCAGCTGCTTCATGTTCTCTGAAATTGCTTTCCTGGAAGACACTTTTTCTGGTAGCTATAACTTCAGCGAAAGAGTATCAGAACTCCAAGCCCTCTGCAGTCGTCCTCCTTACCTAGTTTTTCACAAAGACAGAGTATCTCTCCGGACGAACCCATCCTTTTTACCAAAAATCTCTTCTCAAATTAACCTAAACCAGATTATTGATCTTCCCGTCTTTTTCCCTAACTATTCAAATAGATCAGAGCAAAAGCTGCATTTTTTGGATGTTCATCGCCAACTGAGATATTACTTAGACAGAACTAAACAACTCAGGAAATCTGATCAATTGTTTCTGTCATATGCAGAAGGAAGACTGGGCCTTCCAGTTACCAAAGTATCTCTGTCTAGATGGATAACTTCTACAATTACTTTCATCTATGAGATTAGACATCAGAAATTACCCTCAAGACCTAGAGCTCATTCAACCAGGGCATTAGCTACATCCATAGCCTTTCAGGACAGGTTGCCAATAGACTCAATCTGTGCAGCAGCCACATGGGCTTCTCCTCATACATTTATTTCACATTACAAATTGGACATGATTTCCAGAAGCCGTGCCAATTTTGGTTCCACTGTTCTCAAGAGTCTGTTCCGATAGGCCACCCGGGATAAGGTGCTAGGGACGCGGTCCCATCCAGCAAGAATGAAGGCGAGATTGACAACTTAACATTAAGAAGTTATGTACCTACCATAACGTTCCATGTTATTTGTCTTCTTCTCGCCTTCTTTCTTGCGTCCCTCCCTCCTTCCCCCAAGCCTGGACAGACCGACCGGAATTCTTTGTGTTTCTTCTTCCGAAACTTGTTACTCCATTTTTGGAGACTAGTTTTGCTTTGTATAGCTACCAAACGAGATCTGAGTAGTTACCGCCTAGCATTGTGGGATATAGGGGAGCCTCGAGCCGGTGGAATTAGCTCTCGAGCTTTTAGTATTGGCCGAGTCGGAGCCGAGGATCGGCTCCGAACCTATCCAGCAAGAAAGAAGGCGAGAAGAAGACAACTAACATGGAACGTTATGGTAGGTACATAACTTCTTATTTTCCATGCTAATAGGGTTTCCCTCAGAGCTAACACTTTCTTTATGCCTGAAGTGGTGTCCAGTGTGGCTCTCATCCAATTCATCCGTTTCCCAACCTTCTTCCCTAATCCTCAAATTAAAGGGGAAATGATCCTGCACTCTTTGGACATACACAGACATCAAAGGTTCTACCTTAATAGGACTAAGCCTTTCAAAAAATCTGACCAGCTGCTAGTCAGCTTTGCAACAGGGACAGAGGGCAAGGCCATTAAAAAAAAAAAACATTTCCAAGTGGATAGCACACTGCATCCATTTCTGCTACAAGCACCATGGAAAACCAACCCATCAGGAGGTCAGAACACATTCCACTAGAACTACATCTACCTCTACAACATTTCTCAGGGGAGTCCTTACAAAGGACATACTGGAAGCTGCTACCTGGAGTTCTGTACACACCTTCACTAAGCATTACCACCAGACTATATTTTCCAAATCCAGGGCAGGATTTGCTACAGTAGTTTTGCAAGGCCTACTAGCCAGCCCGAACGCTTCTTGACTGCTTCCACCCTTCTTCAGTTTTGGGAATCAACCAAAGTGTGATGACTGCAGCAGTGAAACACGAAGACCATAGTACAGTTGTGTACACTTAGCATAAATGTAGATGTTCGAGTGTATTCACTGTTGCAGTCCTGGTTTCCCTCCTCCAACCCCCTGGTTTTCTCTATCTCTTTTTCTCTCCTCTCTATTGCTATTCCTACTGGTATTGGTATTTAATTTTTACTGGTGGTGTTTTCCCTGCCATATAGTAGCTCCCTATTTGGGGGCTCCTGACATTTGGGGCAAGAAAAACTGATGTAATGGTGTCGGCTGCCTGTTTTTATACCCCTGACGTCATGGAAGAAGCGACTGCATCCAACACAGAAATACTAAGTCTCTGGTATTCGGGCCGGCTGAGGGCTACCTGTAGGCAGATAACCCAAGTGTGATGACTGCAACAGTGAATACACTCGAACATCTAGATTTATGGTAAGTATACACAACTGTACTTTTAGCTGCCTGCACTTCTTTTCCAGTGTTTTATGTGGGAAAAACACGAGACAACTGAGTGGCCGAATCTGTGAACATTCATATGATGTAAAGAAGAGATGCTTTACATAGATGTTTGGTCCAATATAAACCTTTTAAAAAATTCCGTGTGTGTGTGTGTGTGTGTGTGTGTGTGTGTGTGTGTGTGTGTGTGTGTGTGTGTGTGTGTGTGTGTGTGTGTGTGTGTGAGTGAACATTCATATGATGTAAAGAAGAGATGCTTTACATAGATGTTTGGTCCAATATAAACCTTTTAAAAAATTCCGTGTGTGTGATAAGTGGTGAAGGATGAGATAATGGGTGATGGTGAACAAGCTGTTGGAATATAAGGAAATTACATTGCAGTTATGGTTAAATGCAAGTAAGGAACCTGGTATAAATTATTCCCCTCTCTCTCCTGAGTGTTTTAAAATTAGAGCTATGAAGGTATGAAGTGTTTTCATAAAAAAAAAATGTGGATGAAGTTTGCGTGTATTATGTTCTATTTTATTTCACCATAAGTTTTTGGTTGATTAAAGATTTAAATATATATATGTTTGGTTAATAAAATTGTTGATGCATCTGATTGGATGGGTAGTTTTATACAGGTTACATGTGCAGCATCCATTATTTTAAATTTTGGTGACGCCTCTTGTATCGTTTATAGAGTGAAAGTGCCAAGTTTAGCATTAATAGTTTAAAATAGTTTCACAAGCATGTGGCAGGTTTGTTGTTTTAGTTTGGTATTTTGAGTATTTTTGGCACATGCAGGTATTAGCAAAAATATCTGTGTAAAACATTGACCACCACACTGTACATTTAACAGAGTAATTAAATCACATAGTACCTGGGTGATTAGAAAACCATTACGTGTAAGTGTATTAAATTTTCCTTTGTCTATAGGTTTTTACTAAGCTTACAGCCAAAGGAAGACCATCAAGAAGCTCAGCCACAATACATTGAGTTAAGTATCTGTCACACCATTTAGTGGTGTTGATGCGATAGTGTAGATGTCCTTCAAGGATGCATCTGCAGTCCTAACAAATGGGTTGTCCTGTCGTCAGGCAGCCCTTCGGTCGGCCGGATTCCAAAGTCTGGGTCTGGCCTCGGCTGGTGTCGCACTTCACCCGACGTCATCTCTGCTGGTCTTCGGGTATAAAGGCATCAGCCGACGCCATTTTCCCCAGTCTTTCTTGCCGCGTGGCGCCCGAAGCAGAAGCTGTTCGCAAGTGCCGGTCGGTCAGATCCAGAGATTACTACTACCGAATACTACTTCGAAGACTTCTAAAAAGCTAAGTACCCCGTTGGGGACTCTTTCTTGCCTCAGCCAATGTCAGAAAAAGTAAATAACTGTTTAACTTGTGGGAAACAAATACCTCATAAAGATTTCCACTCTTACTGCTTACCTTGTTTAGGCCCAGACCACGACGTAGCAGCCTGTTTAGCCTGTGCTTCCTTCAACCGACGAACGCTTAGGCGTCGGTCGGAGTTTGCTGAATAGTTTTTCGGCTCAGATTTTGCGTACATTATGCCGTCGGATCCTCAGACTTCTCAAATTGTTAAAAAACGCAAAGAAAAAGACCGACACTCGCGGTCCGCGGTTTCGGCCGAAACCACGGTTATGCAAGCCGCGAGTGTCTCGGTTTCGGCCGAAACCGAGCAAACGGGTCAATCTTCAGCCGAATCCATGACTACTACCGAGGCTCCTGCTACCCTAGTTGAATCGGCCTCTGAAGTTTTGCCTACTAATGTGGTTCCTATAGAATTATCAGACACCATCCCTTTGGATGTCTCTACCCCAGCAAGTGGTGCTGCTAGGCCTCCTGCAGCCATGTCTATTAAGGCCTTTGCCAGGGCTAAAGCAGCCAAAACTGCTAAATCAGTGCCTGTTAAGCCCCCCTCACACAGACCCAGTTTCAGTTCTCAAATGCTTACTCTGGCAGAGGATCTCATCTCTTTAATTAGGGGATCCCAATCTCACCCAGACAGGGCCTCTCAGCCTCCAGAAAAGAGACCTAGAGCAGAGCCCCCAGAGCCAGTGTCCACTGATGATTCTTCTGATGACTCAGACATTACAAACCATCCAGAGGCTCCTTTTTCTACTTATGCTGATTCCGATGCTGAAGAATCTATTCCATCTGCCTCTCCACCAGAGGAATTTTCCTTTGGGGAAACCTTACATGCCATGAGAGAGCAATTCCAATGGCAGGGACAAGATTTCTCAGATTCAAGAAAAAGGCTTAGGACCTTTCTACACTTACCACAACATAGGCCCTTAGCTATACCTCCAGTTCTGCCTGTTGTGGATGATGCATTTAATGATGTTTGCACTGCTCCTGATACTTTACCTCCAGCCCCTGCCAAACCAGATAGGTTTTACAGGGTGCCGGACACTCATCACCACCTATACAAGGCCCCACTTGCAGATCCCGAGACTATATCCCAGGGGCCTAAGGCAGTAGCTTCGACCTCAGCAAAAAACCCTCTCCCTTCTGAAAGGGAATCCAGGTCCTTAGAGAGATGGGGTAAAAAAGTTTACACCTCTGCTACTCTATCAGCTAGAGCTTTGAATTGTCAGTTTCATATGATCCAATACCAAGAGTTTATGCTTGATCAGCTAACTAAGAAACTGTCCTCTGATGACTCCTTAGATAAGAAATATGTCTTAGAAATGGTGAATAACATTCAGCAGGTTAGTAACCATTCTTTAAAATGTGGGTATGATGCACTGGAGGCTTCATTTAGATCAGCCATGACTGGCACAGTTATAAGAAGGCATGCATGGTTGAAAGAACAAGTCTTGCCGGATCATGTTAAAGCAAAGCTGTTAGATGCTCCTATGGATAAGGCCAGTCTATTTGGTTCTCCTGCTCAGCAAGTAATGAAGAAAATGGAAGAGAAGGCAAAATCTGTACAAACAGTTAAAGATTTCTTACAGGTTCAGCCCCAAGGTTTAGCAGGAACTGGCCTTCCAAAATTGGTCCTTTCCAGACTCCTCTAAATCTCAGAGAGGCAGGAATAGGCGTTCCAGAGGCAGAAATCAATCCAGAGGAGGTGCCTACAGAGGACGCCAGTGGCAAGGCAATAACCAGCGAGGTACAGACACAACCACTGCCACTGCAACAGGACAATCACAGTGACTTGGCTCTGACACCGCCTACCAGGGAACAAATAGCAGCACCCTTAGGCGGAAAGTTAGCCTTATTTTCAAAAAATTGGCACAACATCACAAAAGACAAGTGGATTTTGCAGACCATAGACCAAGGCTACAGGTTTCACTTCCACACCTTACCAGTAAGAAGAGGAATGCCAAACCTACCTCCAAACCAGAAAACAGAAGCTCTAAAGCAGATAGCTCAATTAATAAAGATGAGAGCTGTGGAAAGAGTACCACCAACAGAACAGGGCAAAGGATTCTACTCCAGACTCTTCCTAGTACCAAAAAAAGAGAAAAGTTGGAGGCCTATTCTCGACCTGTCCGCTTTAAACACATTCATCTTTGTCCCAAAATTCAAAATGCTGACCCTACAGCAACTTCTTCCCATGCTGGGCAAGGAGTGTTGGCTGGTAACTCTAGATCTCAAGGAGGCATACCTGCACGTCCCCATACGACCAAATTGCAGAAGATACCTCAGATTTCTTGCAGGATCAGAGCATTATCAATTCTCAGCATTGCCCTTTGGCTTATCTACTGCGCCCAGAGTATTCACAAAATGCCTGGCATCAGTAATCGCTCATTGCAGGCTACAGGGAATCCAAATTTATCCATACCTGGACGACTGCCTGATACAAGCGGACAACAAAAGCAAGCTGACAAAAGACTTACAAAGGGTCATTTGCTTACTACAAGCCCTGGGATACACAGTCAATTTAAAAAAGTCAAGACTGACACCATCCCAAACAAGAACCTTCTTGGGTGCGGAATTGGACACAGTAAAACAGATGGCATACCTAACTGCAGAAAAACAAGAACAACTCCCTCTTTACTTCTTGGCATTAACAAAGCAGAACAAACTAACAGCAAGGAAAGTACTGCAGGCCTTGGGCTTCATGGCATCATGCATAATCATGGTCCCCCATGCCAGACTGCATATGAGAAAACTACAGTGGTACCTAAAGAATTTATGGTCTCAACACAGGTACAGCTTAGAAACCGAAATACCACTAATCCCATGCCTGAAACAAGAGTTCCTATGGTGGGCTCAAGCATGTCAGTCAAACCCAGGCTTTCCCTTCCACAACTTTCAAGCAAGCCAAACCATCACAACGGACGCCTCAGACCTAAGTTGGGGGGCACACATGCTGGACAAATGCATACAAGGATTATGGACTCCAGACCAGCTGCACCTGCATATAAATCAAAAAGAAATGCTGGCAGTAAAACTAGCAATCCAGAATTTCAGACCATTCCTCAAAGAAGGCCATTTAATGATAAGGACAGACAACACCACAGTCAGGTGGTACATCAACAAACAGGGAGGCACTCATTCATACCCCCTATGCAGAATGACTCTGGACCTTTGGAATATGGCTCTGAGCTACAACATCCAGTTACAGGCAATATTTGTACCGGGAAAAGAAAACATCCTAGCAGACATGTTAAGCAGAACTACCTCGGATGCTCACGAATGGATGCTGCACCCGGACATCTTCAAGGCCATCACAAAGAAATGGGGAATGCCACAAATAGACCTATTCGCATCCCCACTCAATCACCAGCTCAAGAAATTCTGCACAAGGACATACCACCCACTTGCATGGAAGGTGGACTCTCTATCCTTCAGTTGGAAAGGCCTGACAGCATATGCATTTCCACCTCTTCCTTTGATGCACAAGGTACTACTGAAAATCAAAGAGGAACGTCCAAGGATAATTCTGATAGCTCCAAATTGGCCAAGACAACACTGGTATCCATTGCTGAGGAGCATGTCTCGCGGGAGAACGTGGACACTACCCCTGATGCCTTTGATGTTAACTCAGAACGACTACAACATCATGCATCCAAACCTAAAAACTCTGCAATTGACTGCCTGGAACATTACATAACACCAACTAACCCAGATTTATCCCAAAGGGTTAAAGACATTATCCTTGAGGCCCGCAGACCTTCAACAAGAAGGAACTATGCAGGAAAATGGAAAAGGTTTGTCATTTGGAGTACTGAAAGAGGAAAAGATGTGTCAAAGATAGACATTGCTAACATCCTGGAGTATTTGGCAGAGCTTTTCCATACAGGCCTGTCCTATTCCTCCATCAAGATACATGCATCAGCTATTTCTGCAGAATACAGCTTCGATCCCCCTGTCTTCTCACATCCTCTACTCAGGCAGTTCCTCAGAGGAATCAAGAATGTAAAACCTCCTAGAAAACCACCATTACCAGCACGGGACTTGAATTTTGTGCTAGAAAAATTGACACTCCCTCCATTTGAACCAGCAGCAACAGCAGATCTTCAACACCTATCCTGGAAAACTGCTTTCCTACTGGCAATTACTTCAGCAAGAAGGGTTTCGGAACTACAGGCCTTAATGGCAGTACAACCCTTCCTAATCTTCCATCAAGATAGAGTGTCCATGAGAACTAATCCTACATTTATGCCTAAGGTGGTATCCAGAGTATCTCTAAACCAGGCAATCCACCTGCCCACCTTCTTTCCCAATCCACAGAACAGGGGGGAAAGACTGCTGCATACCTTGGATGTACATAGACAATTGCGCTACTACCTGGACAGAACCAAGGGCAATAGAAAAACTGACCAACTTTTAGTAGCTTATGCAACAGGAAGGGAAGGAAAAGCAATTTCCAAACAGACAATCTCCAAATGGATAGGAAATTGCATAAGATTCTGTTACTCCTACCATGGAAAGCAAATTCCACAGAACATAAGACCTCACTCTACAAGGGCTACAGCCACTACCACAGCTTTCTTACGAGGAGTGGCTACCAAGGACATTATTGAGGCGGCTACTTGGACCTCCGTGCATACATTTGCCAAGCATTACAACTTACCTCTATACTCTAGATCCCGAGCAGGGTTTGCCACTGCTGTATTGCAAGGGATCCTAACTACACCATAATTCTTCCTCCTCCCCTAGTTTGGCTATGGTATTCTACCCATTTGTTAGGACTGCAGATGCATCCTTGAAGGACATAGTACAGTTTTGTACCTACCATAAATGTAGATGTCCGAACAGGATAGCATCTGCAGTCAGGATTTACCACCCTCCTTCCCTCTGTGGTACTCCTAGGGTATTTACCCTCCTAATAGCTAGCTAGGGGGGGATCTCTTATGGTGTATTTGTTTGTATATATGTACATACATGCTTATTTTTTGTGTTTGCCTACTATTTTTTTTGGAAACATTGGCATTTATCCAAAATTTAGTTTTCCAAGAGGGCAACTGGCATCTGGGGCAAGAAACACTGAGGAAAATGGCGTCGGCTGATGCCTTTATACCCGAAGACCAGCAGAGATGACGTCGGGTGAAGTGCGACACCAGCCGAGGCCAGACCCAGACTTTGGAATCCGGCCGACCGAAGGGCTGCCTGACGACAGGACAACCCATTTGTTAGGACTGCAGATGCTATCCTGTTCGGACATCTACATTTATGGTAGGTACAAAACTGTACTATGTTCATCGTGCATACAGCTGCAGTAATCACAGATGGGTTTTCTGCCGTCAGGCGGTTCCTCGGTCGGCCGAATTCCAAAGTCTAGGTCCGGCGTCGGTTGTTGCCGCTTTCTTTCCTGATGTCAGTGCGACAGGGGTATATAAGACACAGCCGGCGCCATTTTCTTCAGTCTTTTTGCCTTGGTGCCCGAAGCAGAAGCAGTTTGCAAGTGCCGGTCGGCCAGCTCCTGAATTTACAAAAAATTGGAAACCGAAGTCTTCTTTAAAGCTAAGTACCCCATTGGGGAAACTTTTCTTGCCTCAGACCGATGTCAGACAAAGTTAACAATTGTATTTCTTGTGGGAAGCAAATACCGCATAAGGATTTCCATTCCCTTTGCATACCTTGTTTAGGCCCAGACCACGACGTCTCGGGCTGTCACTTTTGCGCTACTTTCAATAAACGCACTATTAAGTGTCGGGCGGAGTTCGCCCAACACTTTTTTGGTAAAGCCTTTGATTATAAAATGTCGTCGGAGACTCCGACTAGCGTTTTGTCCAAAAAACGCAAGGACAAGGACCGACACGCGAGGTCCGCGGTCTCCACCGACACCACGCCAAAAACGGGTACACGTGGTCCGGTTCTCAGCGAGACGCATATGCAGCCCCTGACTACCGACGACACTTCTTTGGCGGTGTCTTCTGTAACCGAGACCGCAGGTACCTCGGCCCATACCCAGACTACAACCACCGAAGCCACTGTGAGTGCTGAGCCTCCTAATGTGGACAGGTCCACTTCCACCCATGGTGTCTTTAGACCCTCATCTTCCTTTTCCATTAAGGCCTTTACTAAGTCCAAATAAGCCATGCATCCCAAGAGGCCTGTTGCACAGGGCCCATCTCCAGGCCCCATGCCTAAAAAGCAGATGCTTAAAATGGCTGAGGATTTATTTACTCTTATCAGGGGTTCCCAACCCCCTCCAGACAAGAGACCCAGAGTGGAGGAAGATTCTCCCTCTTCTGACCAGGGCTCCATTTTTTCAGAACATTCTGATGTAGAGGAACACTCGTACTCCCATTTTGAAGATTCTGATGCAGAGCAGTCCATTCCGTCAGTATCTCCCCCAGAGGATTTTTCCTTTGGGGAAACCTTGCACAACTTGAGGGAACACTTCCATTGGGAAGGCCAAGACTTTTCTGATTCCAAGAAAAGACTTGGGGAATTTCTTTTGTTACCTCAACATAGACCTCTGGCGATACCTCCTGTTTTGGACATACTTGATGATGTTTACTCGGAGGCTTGCCTTAATCCGGATTCCCTACCTCCTGCCCCAGTCAAGCCTGATAGGTTCTACAGAGTTCCTAACTCACCAATTTCTTTACAAAAGCCATAATGCTGACCCTGAAACCATTTCTCAAGGCCCCAAGGGAATGAAGGCCTCTACTGCTAAGAATCCACTACCTTCCGAAAGAGAGTCTAGATCCTTAGAAAGGTGGGGAAAAAGGTATATACCTCTGCCACCCTAGCCATGAGGGCCTTAAATTGTCAGTTCCATATGCTTAAATATCAGCAGTTTCTGTTATCACAATTAAGAAATAAAATGTCTCAACCTGAACAACCAGATTTGAAGGAGTTGCAGGATATGATGCATAGTGCAGAACAAGTGGGTAAACACACCTTACAATGTGGCTATGATGCCTTAGAGGCCTCAAGTAGAGCTGCTGTTACAGCATCAGTCATTCGTAGACATGCCTGGCTTAGGGAACAGATCTTGCCTGATCATGTTAAAGCTAAACTACTGGATGCTCCTTTACAAAAGGATGTACTATTTGGTACTAATGCTGAGGAGATACTACGGAAAATGGAAGAAAAAGCTAAATCTATGCAAACTGTCAAAGCTTTTCTACAGGTTCAACCACCACGTTTTAGCAGAAATTGGCCTTCTAAAAACTGGTCCTTTCCAGCCACGGACAAGCCCCAAAGAGGTGGATACAGGCACACAAGGGGCAGAGGACAATCTCAAGGATCATATAGAGGCAGGCAATGGCAAACTCCAGCACCAAGAGGTGGCGAAGACAGTGCACAATACAGGAAACAAACCCAATGACTTCCTCCTTTTCATGCCAAGCAAGTCTCAGCTGGCAGCACCCTTGGGAGGAAAGCTGGCATTATTTACAAGAAATTGGCATATTATCACAACAGACAAATGGATCCTGGACATTATAAACAGAGGCTACAGATTTCATTTTCACACTCTTCCAAAAATGACAGGCATGCCAAACCTGCCACACAATCAAAGGGTAGAGGCACAAATACAAATTTCAAAGCTCATGGACTTGAAAGCTATTCAAGAGGTATACTCACGAACAAGGTCAAAGTTTTTATTCCAGACTATTTCTGGTACCAAGGAAAGGAACCGACTGGAGACCCATTTTGGACTTATCCATCCTAAACACATTTCTACTCGTACCAAAATTCAAGATGCTCACATTACAGCAGCTTCTTCCCATGCTGGACAAGGAGTTTTGGCTGGTAACATTGGACCTCAAGGAGGCATACCTGCATGTCCCAATCAGACAAAGCTGCAGAAGATACCTCAGATTTCTTGCAGGTTCAATCCACTATCAATTCTCTGCATTGCCCTTTGGCTTATCTACTGCGCCCAGAGTATTCACGAAATGCCTGGCATCAGTAATTGCCTACTGCAGACTTCAAGGGATACAAATTTACCCTTATTTGGACGACTGCCTGATCCAAGCGGACAGCAAGCACATACTTCTGGAACATCTGGCTTATGTAGCACGGTTATTGAATTCTCTGGGATACACAGTCAACAAAGAGAAATCCAGGCTAACACCATCTCAGAAAATAACTTTCCTGGGTGCCAACTTGTACACAAACACCCAGATGGCCTATCTCACGCCAGAAAAACAGGGGCAACTAACTCAGTACTTCAAAATGCTAGCAAATTGTGCCAGGCTCACTGCAAGGAAAATCCTGCAGGCTCTGGGCTTCATGGCATCTTGCATTCTTTTAATCCCATGTGCAAAGTTGCACATGAGGAAACTTCAATGGTACCTAAAAAACCTATGGTCTCAACACAGCCACAGCTTGGAAACAATAATACCAATAATCCCATGTTTGCAAAAGGAATTTCTATGGTGGGCCCAAGCATGTCAAACAAACACAGGTCTTCCATTCTGCAAGCCTCAAGCAAATCAAGTCATCACAACAGACGCCTCAGACTATGCCTGGGCACATGACAGACAGGTGCATTCAGGGCAAATGGTCCCAAAAGGAAAAGCACCTTCACATCAATCAAAAAGAAATGCTAGCAGTGATAAATGCAATTGCAGCTTTCAAGGACCTCCTGCATCCAGGGCAATTATTGATAAGAACAGACAACACCACAGTAATGTGGTACATAAACAAACAAGGAGGAACACATTCATACCCCCTGTGCAGACTAGCCATGTCACTTTGGAACTTGGCTTTGGAATGGCAAATCGAACTTCAAGCACAGTACTTGCCAGGTTTGGAAAACATGCTGGCAGACAGTCTAAGCAGAAATATGACAGACCCACACGAATGGAAGTTGCATCCTCAAGTGTTTACAAAGATAATCCAGGCGTGGGGAAGGCCAGACATAGATCTCTTCGCCTCCCACAGGAATCATCAATTGGAAAAGTTCTGTTCAAGGACCTTTCATCCAAAGGCCTGGAGAGTGGACGCCCTTTCTTTCAGTTGGGCAGCATGGACAGTTTACGCTTTCCCACCTTTGCCTCTTCTGCCCAAGGTGCTCTTGAAAGCAAGAGCAGACAGACCGAAGATGATACTGATTGCTCCAGACTGGCCAAGACAACACTGGTACCCACTCCTGAGGAGCCTAATGCATACTCCTCCCTGGTCCCTACCTCTAATGCCTCTTCTACTGACTCAGCACAGCTACAAAACTCTTCACAGTCAGCTGAAAACACTCAATCTCGCTGCATGGGAAATTCTTAACACCACAAGAGACCCTACTCTCCAAAGAGGTGCAGGATGTCATTTTGGAGGCCAGAAGGCCATCTACTAGAAAGGCTTACTCCGCAAAATGGAAACGGTTTTGCTCTTGGAATGAGGAAAAAGGCCAGGATCCTAGAAAACTGAATTTGCCTCAGATATTACAGTATCTAGCTGAGCTGTTGAACAGTGGACTTTCATTTTCCTCCATAAAAATTCATGCCTCAGCCATTTCTGCAGAATTCAACACTGATCCACCCTTATTCTCTCACCCACTCTTAAGACAGTTCCTCAGAGGGGCTAAGAATATAAGACCTCCAAGGAAACAACCAATACCAGCCTGGGATCTTAATTACATTCTAGAAAAATTAACATTGCCTCCCTTTGAACCAGCTGCCTCAACAGATTTGCAATATTTGTCCTGGAAAACAGCTTTCCTTCTGGCCATTACCTCAGCTCGCAGGGTTTTGGAACTACAAGCCCTCATGGCTGTGCAGCCCTTTCTCATCTTCCATCAGGACAGGGTTTCCCTTCGAACCAACCCGTCATTTATGTCTAAAGTGGTATCCAGGGTAGCTTTAAATCAAGCCATACACTTACCTACCTTTTACCCCCAATCCTCAAAACAAAGGGGAAAGGCTGCTACACTCCTTAGACATCCATAGACAGCTACGTTATTATTTGGACAGAACAAAGCCTTTCAGGAAATCAGAACAACTTTTTGTGTCCTATGCTGTGGGAGCTCAAGGGCAGCCAGTTACCAAACAGACAATTTCAAAATGGATAGGCCACTGCATATGGTTTTGTTACTCCTTTCATGGAAAATCTGTCCCTACAGGCATCAGATCCCACTCCACCAGGGCCACAGCTACCTCTACAGCCTTCCTCAGAGGAGTTCCCACCAAAGATATTTTGGAGGCAGCCACTTGGAGTTCTGTGCATACCTTCACCAAACATTACCACCTGCCCTTATACTCCAAAACTAGAGCAGGCTTTGCCACTGCTGTGTTGCAGGGCATTCTGGCTCATCCCAGTTCCACCTAGTGCCTACCACTCTGTGCGTAGCTTTGGGATTCTACCCATCTGTGATTACTGCAGCTGTATGCACGATGAACATAGTACAGTTTTGTACCTACCATAAATGTAGATGTTTGAGTGCTAATACAGCTGCAGTACAGGTTTCCCCTCCCTCCTTCCCCTCTTGGTAAAGGCCTAGTGGCTAACCCCTCCTCATACAACCTGATAGGGTTATCCTTCTATGGTATATTTGCTTGCAACTACTGATTTTTTATTATATTGCATTGCATGAATATATATTTATATATAATTTATGTATTGCCTTCCTTCTGGGGGCACCTGACATCTGGGGCAAGAAAGACTGAAGAAAATGGCGTCGGCTGTGTCTTATATACCCCTGTCGCACTGACGTCAGGAAAGAAAGCGACAACAACCGACGCCAGACCTAGACTTTGGAATTCGGCCGACCGAGGACCCGCCTGACGGCAGAAAACCCATCTGTGATTACTGCAGCTGTATTAGCACTCGAACATCTACATTTATGGTAGGTACAAAACTGTACTGTTTAGGTCTTGGTCTTCAGAATGGGTGTTGAATGAGTTCAAAGAGGGCTGGGTCATCCACAGCTGAAAAGGCTAAGTAGAGAACACCCCTTAGACTGTATGATGCTGAGTGTAGGGACAGGGATTTTAGTCTGAGTAGCTGAGGGATGTTCATCGTGTTTCACTGTTGCAGTCAGCCTGAATTCCAAAGTCTTGGTCTGTCGTCAGTTGCTGTCGCCTCTTCCCTGACCTCAGTGCGCCAGGGGTATAAAAGATGCAGCCGACGCCATTTTCTTCAGTCTTTCTTGCCGCGCGGTGCCCGAAGCAGAAGCAGTTCGCAAGTGCCGGTCGGCCGACTCCTGAGATTTTCGTGTTTGAATTTCAGATCCGAAGTTTTCCTTTAAAGCTAGGTACCCCGTTGGGGAAACTTTTTTCTTGCTCCAGACCAATATCAGAAAAAGTTAATAATTGTATTTCTTGTGGGAAGTAAATACCTCATAAGGACTTCCATTCTTATTGTATTCCTTGCCTAGGCCCTGATCACGACACTGCTAATTGCAGGTTTTGTGCTAGATTTAACCAACGCACTATTAAGCGTCGGTACGATTTTGCATTTCATTACTTTGGCCGAAGATTTAATTACACAGTGTCATCGGATAGCCATCCGACTACTGCAGTTCACAAGAAACGCAAGGAAGAGGACAGGCATCCGAGGTCCAAAACTGACGAGGCTTCTTCTAAGCCAGTCGCTGGTTCTCAGTGAGGCGCTTTCGCAGCCCCTGACGCACGCTACCTCAGAGCCGCAGGCCGCTTCCAACTCCCACGTGGAGCTGACTAGGCCACTGGAAACTCAAGGTATTGGACACTTGGAAAATATTCCCTCAGATGGGTCCGGAGCCGCTGAGCAGGCATCGGCTTCTGATGGTGTTTTCAGGCCTACACAGTTGTATATAAAACCGAGTACAGCTTCAAAGGCAAAGACTAAAGCACCACTAAAGACAAAGAAACAAATGCAGCAAGCCCATGGACAGGCCTCCATGCCTAAAAAACAGATGCTCAAAATGGCCGAAGACCTAATTACTTTGATCAGGGGTTTCCATCCCCCTCCTGATAAGAGGCCTAGGCAAGAGACAGAATATGAATCTTCAGATCAGGTTTCCATTTCCTCTGACTCCTATTCTGAACAGGAATACTCCCTCCCTCCCTATGAGGATTCCGATGCTGAAGAATCTATCCCTTCAGCTTTCCCTCCTGAGGATTATTCTTTTGGGGAAACCCTGCATACCATGAGGGAGCACTTCCACTGGGAGAGCCAAGACTACTCAGAGTCTAAGAAAAGGCTTAGAGACTTTCTTTTACTACCTCACCTCAGGCCTCTTGTTATCCCTCCTGTTTTAGACATTGTAGATGATGTATTTTCAGAGTCCAGCCTGTCTCCTGACTCTCTACCCCCTGCACCTGTTAAGCCCGACAGATACTACAGGGTTCCAGAGTCGCATACATTTCTTTATAAAAACCCTGCTGCTGACCCAGAAGCCATCTTTCAGGGTCCCAAAGGGGTCAAGGCTTCCACTGCAAAAAACCCTATCCCCTCTGATAGGGATTCAAGGGCACTGTACAGATGGGTGAAAAAGGTTTACACTTCTGCTACCTTGGCATTGAGGGCTTTAAATTGTCAATTTCATATGCTTAAATATCAGCAATACTTAATATCACTGCTTAAACAGAAAATGTTAACAAATTCTGAATGTGCAGAAAACAAGGAAATGCAGGATTTATTGCATGCAACTGAACAAGTGGGAAAGCATACTTTGCAATGTGGTTTTGATTCTCTGGAGGCCTCTTGCAGGGCCGCTGTTATGGGTTCTGTCATTAGGCGGCATGCTTGGTTAAAGGAACAGAAACTGTCTGATCATGTTAAAGCAAAATTATTAGATGCTCCATTACAGCATGATACTTTGTTTGGTGTTAAAGCTGAAGAGGTGTTGAAGAAAATGGAGGACAAAGCGAAATCTATGCAGACAGTTAAGGATTTCTTACAGGTGCAGCCACCCAGATTGAGCAGGAACTGGCCTACAAAGAATTGGTCCTTTCCAGTGTCAGACAGGCCACAAAGAGGCAGATACAGACACCCCAGAGGCAGATTCCAGTCCCAAGGCTCATACAGGCCTAAACAATGGGGTGCTTCTACCTCCAAAAGCGGAGAAGACAAATCACAGCCATACAGGAAACAGTCCCAATGACTTTCCTCTGCCAGCACCAAGCACTTATCTTTTGGCAGCCCCCTTGGGGGGAAAAGTAGCACTTTTTTCACAAAATTGGCACATGATCACCCAGGACAAATGGGTCTTGAACATAGTGTCTCAGGGCTACAGGTTCCACTTTCACACCCTGCCCAAGGGCAAAAGGTATGCCAGACTTGCCACACAATCAATGGGGAGAGGCACAAAAGCAAGTTTCATCCCTCATGGACATGAGGGCCATTCAGCGAGTACCACAGCAAGAGCAGGGACAAGGATTTTACTTGAGACTTTTCTTGGTACCCATAAAGGACAAAGCCTGGAGACCAATACTGTACCTGTGTATTCTAAACACATTTCTGGATGTTCCAAAATTCAAAATGTTGACTCTGCAGCAGCTTCTGCCCATGCTGGGCAAGAAGGCTTGGCTTGTAACTTTGGACCTAAAAGATGCATACCTGCATGTCCCAGTCAGGCAATCTTGCAGAAGATACTTCAGATTCATAGCTGGCTCAATGCACTACCAATCTCTGCACTGACCTTTGGCTTATCTACTGCGCCCAGGGTCTTCACAAAATGCCTGGCACCAGTAATTGCATTTTGCACACAGAGGAATTCAAATGTATCCTTACTTGGACGACAGCCTTATTCAAGCAGAGAGCTAGGACATTCTACTAAAGCATCTGGCGTTTGTAAAAAGATTACTAATTGGTCTAGGGTACACATTAATCGAAAAGAAATCAAAACTAGTACTCTCTCAAGAGATAATATTTCTGGGTGCAAGCTTAAATACAACTGCCCAGATGGCTTATCTCACGCCAGACAAACAAATGCAACTGACTTCTTACTTCAAAATGTTGGCAACAAAGACCCAGTTATCTGTAAGAAAAATTCTGCAGGCTTTAGGCTTCATGGCATCCTGCATTCTGCTAATTTCATATGCCAGACTGCATATGGGGAAACTACAATGGTATCTAAAAAGTGTTTGGACTCAACATTGCCACAGCCTGGAAACATTAATTACCCTCATTCCCTGCCTGCAACAGGAGTTTCGATGGTGGGCACAGGCCTGTAACCACAACAAGGGACAGCCATTCACTTTACCCACAGCCAGGCAGACACTAACAACGGATGCATCAGATTATGCCTGGGGGCCCACATGGCAGGAAAATGTATTCAGGGCACATGGCCCGCAAGCCAGATGCATCTTCATATTAATCAAAAAGAGATGCTAGCTGTTCAGAATGCCCTGACAGCTTTCAAGGATCTACTTCATCCAGGACAACTACTGATAAAGACGGACAATACTACAGTCATGTGGTACATAAACAAGCAGGGAGGCACACATTCCTACTCCCTCTGCAGACAAGCCATGACTTTGTGGGACACAACATTGACTTATCAAGTTCCCCTGCAAGCACAATTCCTGCCAGGAAAGATAAATACTCTGGCAGACAAACTAAGCAGAAACCTCATGGATCCCCACGAGTGGAAACTGGATCCACAAGTCTTCAGCATGATAACAAGGAAATGGGGATGCCCAGACACAGATCTATTTGCCTCACCTCACAACTGCCAACTACAGAGATATTCTGCACAAGGACTTATCACAAGCAAGCAAGGAAAGTGGATGCCTTATCCTTCATCTGGAAAAACCTAACAGTATACGCCTTTCCTCCACTGCCTCTCCTCCGCAAGGTACTCCTAAAGGTCAGACGAGAAGCCAAAAATGATACTGATTGCCCCAGACTGGCCACGCCAGCACTGGTACCCAATCCTAAAGAAACTTGTCTCAAGGTCCAGCCTTGGACATTGCCTCAAATTTCTCACTTACTGACCCAACAAAACAATCAGATCCTGCACAGCCAACTCAGGACCTTAAATCTGGCAGCATAGCAGATAATGTAGCCATTCAGAACACTCTTCTCTCCAAAGCTGTGATGGATGTTATTTTGGAGGCCAGGAGGCCCAGTACCAGAAAATCTTATGCAGAATAATGGAAGAGATTCTGTGCTTGGAACCAGGAACTAGGAATTGACACGTTTGTACCAAATATTCCTCAGATTTTACCATACTTAACTTATACCAAAGGGGCAATTTATAAGGGCCAGCCGAATGACTACCAATGACAGTGATTTTTATGAAGAGTTAGACTTCATTTCTGAAATGTTCATCAACAGGGGATACGACACTTTGTTTCTGGAAAATATAAAAAGAGAAGTGTTGGAAAAACGTAGTACTCAATATCAGGCTATTTTAAATAACAAAGACAACTTCTTTACTTTAGGTACATCAAATGATGAATTAAGTAAGAATGTGGTCTGTTCCTTGGACATGACTATTGATAGTGAACCTATTAAACATGTTCTGAGAAAAAATTGGAGAATTTTGCAGGGCAATGCAGATATTAGTCAATTAGTTGGGGAACAGCCCAACTTTGTGTTAAGGAACAATTATAATATTAAAAGAGCCTTAGAAATTAAGAATTATAATAAAGTTGGTGAAGTCAGTACCATACAAACGAAGGGGATGTTTCCTTGTTTCGGATGTAATATGTGTAGATTCATTTTGCAAGGCCCTTACATTATGATAGACTCTTTGGATAAAACTTTTGAAGTACCTCAGTACGTCAATTGTAATACAAAGGGTGTCATATATATTAGTTTTTGCAGTAGTTGCACTTCATTTTACATAGGAATGACCACTAGATGTTTAAAAACCAGAATACGTGAACATCTGTACAGTATAAAAAGTAAGGACACAAATAATGCTTTGTTTAAACATTCCGTTGTGTGTCCCAACTTCAAGAAATTTCTTTTCTCAGTATTAGAAGTTTGTCAGTCAGACCTGAGGGGGGGGCGATTTCAAGAATTTTGTCGAACAGAGGGAAACCATGTGGCAGATTCGTTTGAGGTCTGACCGACCCCCAGGTCTGAATGATTCAATTAATATTAAATGTTTTTTAAAAAATAAAAAATTATTTATAGATAAAAATATAGTAACTGAATTTTTTATTTAGCTTGTCTTTTTAAAACAATGACCATGTTTATTGGATAATTGAATGTCAATTAATGAGTTGGTTATTTAAGTGGTGTTTGTGGACTTGTAATGTATTCTGAAGAAGTTTTTGACGAAAGCGTGTATGGAGTAAAATTTATTACGCTATTTGCTGTTTTGTGTGGTTTTTACCATTGCAACGTTTATACTGCTAACTTGTAGCTGCAGAGACTGTTTCCTTTCTCGACTGCTTTTTTATGGTCTTGGTCTTTGTGGATTTGTTCAGTTGTTGCATTTAAAGCATTGCCACATTTTACTGCTTACCGAAAATGCACAGGAATGTACAGGCCTCTCCGGGGCGTCCAGTTGTTTCGGGCAGTAATTATTCCACCTATAACTTAAGTCAACTGATAAATTTTTTGTTACCTAAGGTTGTTTCATTACCAACATATGTTAAGGATGTTTTTGATTTTTTATATAAATTAGTCATTTTCAGTGGACGGATAATATGTACTGGGTAACCCTAGATGTGAAAAGTTTGTATACTAATATTAGACATTGTCATGGACTTGAAGCTATTAGATTTTTCTTGGGCGAATCACCCACCACAGAATGTATTGTGGATTTTAGTACATTTTTGTTTGAGTAGTAATTGTTTTGAGTTTAATAATTATGTTTATCAGAAATGTGGAACAGCTATGGGGGTGGCAGTTGCCCTCTCATATGCAAATTTAACTATGGGATTATTTGAATTCGAATATATTTATAGAAAAATATTTTTTTTCAATATGTTATTTTAGATTTACTGTTTAATTTTTTTATGTGAAGGTGGTTAACATGAAGTGCAGACATTTTTGGATGGGTTACAGGTGAACAGGTTCAATTTTGAATTTGACCACATTCAGATAGGGAAGCTCGTTTCCTTTCTGGATGTCAATTTGATGCTGAATCAGGATGGAATGTTAACTACGAAAGTGCACAGGAAATTTCAAGGTGATATTCATTATTTAAAAGCAACAAGCTGTCATCCTGGACATACAATAGAGGCTTTTACCGTATGGTGAATGCGTACGCCTCTTTAGGTTATGTAGTGATGAACAAGATTTTTTGAGAGAGGTTGGACATACTTTTGAGATGTTCGAAAAGAGAGGTTATGGTAAAGATCTAATTTCTAAAGTATGGCTTAAATTTAATAATGAATACAGACGAAATAAGAACAGTAAGTTGAGGGGAGATTTTATTAGATGTACTAACAATGAGTCTGAGTCTAACATGTATTTTGTTACTACATATAGTGGTTTCAGTAAAAGGTTTCTTGATGTACATTTACAGTGGCAATTTTTATCAAATTTAAAGGTTGGCTGTCCCCTGGATGCCTAAGGAGCTTGTTGCTTCATATAGAGAGGGTCGTAATATTGAGACAATTTTGGTTAAATCTAGATTTCAAAGTCCTAAGGAGATTTTACATAAATTAAGTAATAGGGGTATAATAGGATGTGGCAAGTGCAAAGCATGTAGATTTATTGTACCTTATTTTAGACTTCTACATGGTCAAGAATTTGAAGTACGGGGAATTTTAGATGCGACACTGAGGGCATTATTTATGCCCTCAGGTGTCCATGGAAAGTTTTATGTGGGGGAGTCTAGAGGGGCTTTTAAAATAAGATTATTTGAACATGTTCATGATATAATAAATAAGAAAGAAGAAAGCTCAGTGGTACAACATTTTTGGAAGCACATGGAAGTTCAACTCATGGTTTGCAAGCTACTATTTTGCAAAAAGTCGATTGTGTTTTTTTGGGTGAGGCTATTAGTAAGAGCAAGCTTCTTTATAAAGAAGCAGTTTATGTATTGAAGTTTGATACTTTGTTCCCTAAGGGGATGAATGTTTACTTTAATTGGCATGTGTTGCTTTAAGGGAAGTATTTTTTAATTATTTTATTAGTTGATTATTTGATTATTTAATTGTCAATTTGTTGGTGTATATATAACGTGGTTTATTTTAAAAAAAATATGTACTCCAAGAAGGTAGTGTATGCCGAGATGTCAGAGAGAGTGAAATTAATTTGATATTTTTGGGATCCTGGTCTTTCTTCGTTGCTTCTGCTGATATGTCTTTTTTTTTATTTTTTGTGGTGGTTACGATGATTCCTTGACTGATGAACAGGGAATGGAATAGATTGAGCAAGAGCAATCTCTATGCTCAGATACCAGATTCTGAATCTTAAGAAAGTTTTTTCTGAGTCTCCATAGAAAAATTGTCTTTCTGAAACTTTGTAGAATGAATCAAATGATGTCCTTGTATTCTGCTGCTGCAGTATTCTTTACGTGGGTGAGATTGCCTGCCAAGTGACCTAATGTTGGCCAGTAGTGCTTACGGTGCGTGGTATTTTGCACTTAGGCTGCTGTCGGGGATATGGTGTAAAAGCAGCCTACTCATACACCATCCTCCGATCTTCTTTGCCGCCAGACATAAAGCATCTTTTTACATGCAGTTTACTCGACAAAGAATTTTCAATTTCAACATCTCAGATAAGTGCCCCATTGGGGAATCCTTTTTGTACTGTTTGGTTGTATATAGGGTTTAATGTCATCCAAGAAGGGCAAATGCCAATGTATATGTCAGGTTCCACATAAGGACAACCACCAACAGTGCCTTTTCTGTCTTGGGACCATAAGGCTTGCCTAGTTTGCCAATCTTTTGTTCCCTAAACCTTAAGAAATTAGCTGAATTTTCTTTCTATCTACTTAGAAAACCAGCGGTTAAAACTTCTCGCTAAAAGGTTGGGGAGGGTACCTCGGGATCGGAGGCCGAGTCATTAATGAAGCAGAAGGCCAAGAAACCTAGGTGGGAAGCTTCGGCTGCACCTCCAGTGCCAGACGTCTCTCCACAGACTATCGCTAGTCAGGAGATGCATACGATCAGGGCTGTTTGATCCATAGGCGGTACCCGTAACGGAGGTTGCCTTGGAGCAGGATATCAGCACTTCCTTGGAGGTACTGCAAGTGTCCACTATGGATGTCCAAGGAGAACCCAGACTCATAATTACTAAAGGCCCTAAGGGGATCCCGCCCATTCTAGTTAGGGAGGAAGTGGACTAAGACATAGAGTTTAGACCTACGTCCAGCCCACTGGCCCTACATAGTGTTGATATTCCTAGCAAAAAGAAACAAAAGTTTAAACATGTTTTTCCACCCTCTGATCGCCAAAAGGATTGGCAGGCTTTCTCACAGAGCATTTTTAATGCTGTCATGTCCCTTAGACCCCCTCCAGGGGTTACTGTACCTACTTCTCCCTGGACTACTTCACCCCAGAAAGAGGGTCAGGGAAGAAACCTCTTCAGAAGAAGGATCAGTCTTCTGATGATGAGTCACACTGGCGTACTCAACACAGATCCTCATCCCCACTAGATTATGCTTCACCAGAGGAAGACTCTAATGGGGCTGATTCACCAACAGAGGAAATTTCCTTTAGTGACACCTTGAGATACAGGAACATTCCAAGTGGGAAACACTGAAATGTCAGTTCAAAAATGCTACTGTGATTTAATACAGATGGACATCCTCAGTCCCTCAGCTGTCTCCACTATCCTTCTGCATTCTTAGATGCATTTGCATCTTCAAGGAATACCATGGAAAGAGCCTCTTTTTCCATTAAGGCACACACTACCAGAGTCATTGCTTCCTCTGGTGCCGTCTTCAAAGGATTGGCCACCAATTTCATTCTGGAGGCAGCTACTTGGTCATCAGTGCATACCTTCTCCAAGCATTACAAATTGGACAACTTTGCCAGGTCCAGGGTGGGGTTCTTTAAGACCATTCTCCACAGCTTCCTGGAAGGTTCCTCTGCCTGTACCCTCCTCCCTCTCCTCCTGAGCTTTTGCATTCTCCCTCATGTAAAGAATACTGCAACAGCAGAATAGAAAGACATAGATTAGTTGTGTAAAATCTTACCGTAACATAAGATGTCCTTCCCTTCTCTGTTGCAGTATTCTATCCCGCCCTCCATTCCCTTGCACTTGTTCTTCCTTGTTGTACCTAGCTAGCATATCAATTTCTCAGGCATCCTCCCTGGTGCACTCAGTACTGAGGATGGTGCGTACTTACGTCGTTTTTTTGGCCTACGTCTGATAGCAGCCTACTTGCAACATACCACATGTGCCCTCGGCACCAAAGTCTTCTGTATACTGGCTGACGTCTGGTCGCTTGGCAGGCAATCTCCCCATGTAAAGAATACTGAAACAGAGAAGGACATATAACTTTATGGTAAGATTTTACACAGCTAATCTTTTCAGATGATGATCCAGTCTTTCTGAAAAAATGATATGATTTTATTGCAAGTTGAATTTCCTCGACCATCTGCTTTTCTCCACTTTTACCAGAGTTAGAGGATGTTTGACTTAATGCTTGCAGTATGCCTGATAGGCAGTCTGCAGCCCCTACAAAGTCAGATCAACTTTATTGAAGTTCCTCAGCTATTTCTGTTGCAAATCTCTCTGCAGCAAAAAAAAATAGTTAATGCTAATCCTCCTCTTCTTACAAGAATGGGGAAAGCCTTTGATAGGTTTGGGAAATTGATTTATTTGTCGCTTTTTTTTTTTTAGAATTCTCAAATGCCAACGTCATGTGATAAAATTTTTGTTGCCTTCTTTTGAGAATATGAGGAGCATTACTGCCAGGTTTCCCTATTTAAATAACAAGTCTCCTCTGACTGCTTTAATTGCTTATGTCATACAAACATTCTTTAAAGAGTGCTTATGATTGTGCAGATACTGTGTACACAGTAACAGCATCCCTTTTTGTTATGAAAAGGTATTCTTGGTTGTGTATACAGAAGTTTCATGATGTTAAAGCTGAAATTTTAGGCTCTTCTGTGGATAATGTTTTTTTTTTTTTAGGTTTCTGTGCTACTCAGGTGCTCAAACAATTTGATGAAAGAGTGAAGCTAGTTAGGAGGTTACTCAGATTTTTCAACTCTTTCCAAGTTTGCAAAAAAAAAACTTTTCTTCAGACTTGGATTCTTACAAAAAAAAAAAAGCAGTCAAACAAGCAGACATTCAAGAAGTGGCAGGCCGGTTTAAAAATAAAAATGGGGAGCTTTCAGGGGGGGGGACCTTACAGTAATTTGGAAGAACTGTTGCATTATTCCTCCACACTGTTGCAGTCCTTTAAAGTACTCCTAGATTCTAGTTAATTTTCCTCTTTGTCAACAAATTGTCACAGCAGAGAGATTCTGAAGGTAATACTGAAGGTATACAAATGCCAGTGGGAGTCTCTTCCCTCCTTCCCTGGAGGTTTCTGTCCTTCCTTTCCATGGATTTCTCAACACCACCCAAGTCAGGCATCCCTCTTTCCTCCTGTCTTCCAGAAAATACCCAGTTCCTTTTGGTCAAAACGGGAAAGGCTTTTAAGAAATTTTCTGGTACCAAAGGAGGAGTCCTGTTGGAGACTAGTGCTCAACCTCTCCTTTCTCCTTAAGAATGCGAAAGTTCCAAAGGTCAATATTTTATTTCCTCAGACTCTGTTACCTTTCTTTTCCCCTGTTTTTTTGGTAACCATATAATTAAAATATGCCTATCAAATTCCTGTTGCCACATAATTTAGACAGTTTGTGAAATTTTGTGTCTGGATTACACTTTCAGTTCTCTGCATTATCCTTTGGTTTATCTGCTGCTTCAAAGATGGTTCACAGTGTCTAGCTCTTGTGATAGCCCACTGCAGACTACAAGGTATTCACTTTGTTCCTTTTTCAAGGTGTCAGGAGTCATCTTGGATAAGAAATCTCCTTCACAACCTAGGCTCAAAGTGAACTTGATAAAGTCCTCTCTGTCTCCTCCTTACGGGATAAGATTGACTTCTGGATACCTTTATTCAGAAGACATTTCTTCCACAAGACAAAGTGGCTTTGGATTTAAACCTATTTCTGAGCTTTTCCACTCAAGTGACTTGGGTTCATGGCTTCTGTGATTCTCATGATTTCTTTTGCAGCACTATATATGTATATGAGAAAGGATATATGGTTTCCGGACACTGTGTTCCCAACATTTTCACCACTAATCTTCCAGATTCCAGTGTTTGGCTTTGAAAAGAGGGAACTCCTTTAGAGAAGACACCAGATATGCCTGAGTCCAGGTCTCTGCTTCTCTGTCGCTTTCTAACAACTCCTGCATGATCTAATAATAGATGTATCAGATTTTGCATGTGGAACTGTGCCTGTGGGGTAAATGTGTAGATTGTTTAACGAACAAGGCAGACCAGAACTCTCAAATGTCAAGGATATGTTGGCAATAATTAATGTGCTTAACTTTCTGTCATCTGTGGTCACTGAGGCCTCTTCAAGTGATTAAGAACACCACCATAGTTGTGTGTTAAATAAACTGGCGTGTACCAGATCTTGCCCTCTGTGCAGGTTGGTTATGGTTGCCTGGGAAGTGTCAATTCAGCACAGTCTAACCATCCAAGCACTTACCTTCCATCAGACTGAAATTTTGTAGCAGACAAGCTCAGCTGGGCCAGGATTAGAACCTTACAAATGGAAATTGAACAAGGAAATCTTACATCATTTGATTCAGTTGTAGGGAACCCCACAAGTAGATTTGTTTGCCTCCTTTCAAAACAGACAGCTAAAGAAATTCTGCACCATGATTCGTTAAAGATAGGCCAGGAGAGCAGGTGCTTTTTCATTCCCTTTGATGGGAATGCTCTTCTGTACATTTTCACTGGTATGTGTTTTGAAGATTAGAAAGGACTGCAAGAATCATTGTGGCAACCCCCTTGATGTTCATCGTGTTACACTGCTGCAGTCATTACCCTTGGGTTATCCTGCCATCAGGCGGTCCCACAGTCGGCCAGAGTTCCAAAGTCTTGGCCCGGTGTCGGTTGCTGTCGCTTCTTCCCTGACGTCAGTGCGCCAGGGGTATATAAGATGCATCCAACGCCATTTTCTTCAGTCTTTCTTGCCGTGCGGTGCCCGAAGCAAAAGCAGTTCGCAAGTGCCGGTCGGCCGACTCCTGAGAATTTCGAAGTCGAATTTCAGATCCGAAGTCTTCAATAAAGCTAAGTACCCCATTGGGGAAACTTATTTCTTTGCCTCAGACCGATGTCAGAAAAAGTTAATAATTGTATTTCTTGTGGGAAGCAAGTACCTCATAAGGACTTCCAGTCTTACTGTATTCCATGCCTAGGCCCTGATCACGACGTCACTAGTTGTCGGTTTTGTGCTAGATTTAACAAATGCACTATAAAACGAAGTTTTGATTTTGCTTTGCACTATTTTGGCCGAAAGTTCAATTATACAATGCCGTCGGATCAACCGGCGACCGCAATTCTGAAAAAACGCAAAGACAAGGATAAAGACAGGCATCCGAGGTCCAAAACAGACTAAGCCTCTTCTAGACCAGTCGCCGGTTCTCCGGTTCTCAGTGAGGCGCTTTCGCAGCCCCTGACACCTGCTAACTCAGAGCCACAGGCCGCCTCAGACTCCCACGTGGAGACAACTAGGTCACTGGAAACTCAAGGTATTGGGCCTACGGAAACCAATCCCTCAGATGGGTCCGGAGCCGCTGAACAGGCATCGGCTTCTGAGGGTGTTTTCAGACCTTCACAACTTACCATTAAAGCAACAGCCAAGACAAAGACACCATTAAAGACAAAGAAGCAATTACAGCATTCTCCTGGACAGTCCTCCATGCCGAAGAAACAGATGCTTAAAATGGCCGAAGACCTCATTACTCTAATCAGGGGTTCCCATCCCCCTCCTGAGAAAAGACCTAGGCAGGATACAGACTATGATTCCTCTGATCAGGTTTCCATTTCCTCTGATTCCTCTTCAGACCAGGGATACTGTCTTCCCCCCTATGAGGACTCTGATGCTGAAGAATCTATCCCTTCAGCCTCTCCTCCTGAGGATTATTCTTTTGGGGAAACTTTACATACCATGAGGGAGCATTTCCATTGGGAAAGTCAGGATTATTCAGAATCCAAGAAAAGGCTCAGGGACTTCCTTTTATTGCCTCAGCACAGGCCCCTGGCTATTCTGCCTGTGTTAGATATTGTGGATGATGTGTTCTCTGAATCCAGCTTATCTCCTGATTCTTTGCCCCCTGCACCAGCCAAGCCAGATAGGTATTATAGAGTCCCTGACTCTCACAAGTTTCTTTATAAAAACCCTTCTGCTGATCCAGAAACTATTTCCCAGGGTCCCAAAGGGGTTAAGGCTTCCATTGCAAAAAATCCAGTCCCCTCTGACAGAGATTCTAGAGCATTGGATAGATGGGGGAAGAAAGTTTACACTTCTGCAACTTTAGCAGTAAGGGCTTTAAATTGCCAGTTTCACATGCTTAAGTACTAACAATATTTAATGGCTCAATTAAAACAGAAAATGCTTGTAAGCTCAGAAGCTCCTGACTGTAAAGAAATGCAGGATTTATTGCATGCAGTTGAACAGGTGGGAAAACATACTCTGCAATGTGGTTTTGATTCTTTAAAGGCCACTTGTAGAGCCGCAGTTACAGGTTCTGTGATTCGAAGACATGCTTGGTTAAAAGAACAGAGTTTACCTGATCACGTTAAGGCAAAATTATTGGATGCTCCTTTACAGCATGATACCTTGTTTGGTGTTAAGGCAGAAGAGGTGTTAAAGAAAATGGAGGATAAAGCTAAATCTATGCAAACAGTCAAAGATTTCTTACAGGTATAGCCACCTCGATTTAGCAGAAATTGGCCTACAAAGAATTGGTCTTTTCCAGTGTCAGACAGGCCACAGAGAGGCAGATCTCAACCCCAAGGCTCTAAGAGACGACGACAGTGGGGGTACCTCAACCCCAAAAGGAGGTGAGGACAAATCTCAGCCATACAGGAAACAGTCCCAATGACTTCCCCCTTCGTACGCCAAGCACTTCCCTTTTGGCAGCCCCCTTAGGGGGAAAACTAGCACTTTTTTATCAAAATTGGCAAACAATCACCCAAGACAAATGGATTCTGAATATTGTGTCTCAAGGTTACAGGTTCCACTTTCACACTTTACCAAGGCTAAAAGGAATGCCAAACCTGCCACAAAATCAATGGGCAGAGGCTCAAAAACAAATATCAGCCCTCATGGACACGAGAGCTATTCAAAAAGTACCACAGCAGGAACAAGGACAATGATTTTACTCGAGACTTCCTGGTCCCCAGAAAGGACAAAGCCTGGAGACCCATACTAGACCTTTCAACTCTAAATACTTACTTGGATGTTCCGAAATTCAAAATGTTGACACTACAGCAGCTTCTTCCCATGCTGGGCAAGAAGGCTTGGCTTGTTACTCTGGACCTCAGAGGCATACCTGCATGTCCCTATCAGACAAAATTGCAGAAGATACCTCAGATTCAAAGCTGGTACAATGCACTACCAATTCTCTGCACTGCCCTTTGGTTTATCTACTGCGCCTAGGGTCTTTACAAAGTGCCTGGCACCAGTAATTGCATTTTGCAGACAAAAAGGAATTCAAATATATCCATACCTGGACGACTGCCTCATTCAAACAGAGGCAAAGGACATTCTTCTAAAGCATCTGGCATTTGTAAAAAGGTTGCTAATTTCTCTAGGGTACGCAGTAAACGAAAAGAAGTCAAAACTAGTGCCCTCACAACAGATAATATTCCTGGGTGCCAGCTTAAATACAGCAGCCCAGATGGCTTATTTCACGCCAGACAAACAAAGACAACTGACTCAATATTTTCAGTTTCTGGCAAAAAAGTCCCATCTCCCTGCAAGAAAAATTCTGCAGGCCCTGGGATTCATGGCATCCTGCATACTACTAATTCCATATGCCAGACTGCATATGAGGAAATTACAATGGTACCTAAAAAGTGTTTGGACTCAACACTCTCACAGTTTAGAAGCAGTAATACCATTAATTCCCTGCCTACAACAGGAGTTTCGATGGTGGGCACAGGCATGTCACCTCAACAAGGGTCAGCTTTCACTCTACCCACAGCCAGGCAGACACTAACAACAGATGCTTCGGATTACACCTGGGGAGCACACATGGCAGAAAAATGTATTCAGGGCAAGCGGACCACAGAACAAATGCATCTTCACATCAATCAAAAAGAGATGTTGGCTGTTCAAAATGCCCTAACAGCTTTCAAGGACCGTCTGCATCCAGGACATTTATTATTAAAGACAGACTACACCACAGTAATGTGGTACATAAACAAGCAAGGGGGCACTCATTCTTATCCCCTATGCAGGCAAGCCATGACCTTGTGGAACACAGCTCTAACTTATCAAGTTCATCTGCAAGCACAATTCCTGCCAGGAAAGAAAAATACTCTGGCAGACGATCTAAGCAGAAATATCATGGACCCTCACGAATAGAAATTGAATCCACAAATCTTCAGCATGGTATCTCAAAAATGGGGATGCCCAGACATAGATCTTTTTGCCTCCCCACTGAATTGCCAACTACAAAAATTCTGCGCAAGGACTTTACCACACACAAGCATGGAAAGTGGATGCTCTGTCGTTCAGCTGGAAAAGCCTAAAAGTTTATGCCTTCCCACCACTGCCTCTCCTTTCAAAGGTACTCCTAAAAGCCAGACAAGAAAAACCACAGATGATCCTGATTGCTCCAGACTGGCCACGCCAGCACTGGTACCCAATCTTAAAGAGCTTAGCTCAAGGCCCACCATGGATTTTGCCTCAAATTTCATACCTTCTGACTCAGCAAAACAATCAGATCCTACACGGTCGGCTCAAAACCCTAAACCTGGCTGCATGGGCAGATTCATTAGTCAAACAGGCAATACCTCTCTCTAAAGCTGTTATGGATGTCATTTTGAAGGCCAGGAGGCCTAGCACCAGGAAATCTTACTCAGAAAAATGGAAGAGATTCTGCGCCTGGAACCAGGCTCAAAGCCTTGACCCTCTTGTCCCAAACATTCTTCAGATTTTACAATACTTAACTGAGATGCTGGACAAAGGCCTATCCTTCTCATCAATTAAGATCCACGCCTTTGCCATCTCAGCACATTACAACATGGATCCTCCTTTATTCTCTCATCCCTTGCTAAAGCAGTACCTCAGAGGGGCTAAAAACATAAGACCGCCCCGGAGAGCACCAACACCAACTTGGGACCTCAATTTTGTTTTGAAAAACTGACCCTGCCACCTTTTGAGCCAGCCAATCTAAAATTTTTATCATGGAAAACAGCTCTGCTCCTGGCAGTAACTTCAGCACGAAGAGTCTCAGAGCTACAGGCATTAATGGCAGTGGAACCTTTTATAATTTTTCATCAGGACAGGGTTTCTTTAAGGACAAACCCTACCTTTATGCCAAAGGTGGCATGTAGTGTGGCTCTTAACCAAACCATCCATTTGCCAACTTTTTATCCAAGCCCTCAGAATAAAGGGGAGAAACTTCTGCACTCTTTGGACATACACAGGCAGCTACGCTTCTACTTGGACAAAACAAACGCTTTCAGGAAAACTGAGCAACTGTTTGTAGCATATGCTGCAGGATCGGCTATCTCAAAGCAGACCATCTCCAAATGGATAGGACACTGTATTCGTTACTGCTACACACAGCATGGAAAATCAGTCCCTAATAACATTAGGCCACATTCTACCAGAGCAACAGCAACTTCAACAGCCTTTCTTAGAGGAGTACCAACCAAGGAAATTTTGGAGGCTGCAACTTGGAGTTCATTGCACACCTTTACCAAGCATTACCACTTGCCTCTTTACTCTAAATCCAGAGCAGGATTTGCCATTGCAGTTCTGCAGGGCCTCATAGCCAATCCTAACTTTTTATAGACTAGCCACCCAACCTTAGCTTTGGGATTCTACCCAGGTGTAATGACTGCAGCAGTGTAACACGATGAACATAGTACAGTTTTGTACCTACCATAAATGTAGATGTTAGTGTTCACACTGCTGCAGTCCAGGTTACCCTCCCTCCCCTCTGTCCTAGCTGGACTTTATCTATACCTTTCTATCCTATACAACCTTTATGGTGTATTTGCTTGTAACTGAAGGTATTGTTTTTATTTTATATATATGTTTTATTAGCAATATGTATTGCCTACCTACTTGGGGGCACCTGGCATCCGGGGCAAGAAAAACTGAAGAAAATGGCGTCAGATGCATCTTGTATACCCCTGGTGCACTGACGTCAGGGAAGAAGCGACAGCAACAGACGTCGGACCAAAATTTTGGAACTCCGGCCTACTGCGGGACCACCTGACGGCAGGATAACCCAAGTGTAATGACTGCAGCAGTGTGAGCACTCTAACATCTACATTTGTGGTAGGTACAAAACTGTACTTTTTCCAGGCAACAGTATTTCCCCCTTCTTGTAGAATTGGTCATAGGTAGTTACCATCGACTAACTCACACAATGGATCTACTCACTCAAACATGGCGGGTTGTTTGATGCACCCCAACCTAATACAATTACAGCTGACTGCCTGGATTATTAAATTTTAAGACCCTTTAGGCACCTAAATTTTATGAGGATGTGCAGCATATGTTAAAGGAGGCAAAGAAACCTGCTCATTGGAAATCGTATATTGGTAAGTCGAAAAGTTTTTCTAGTTGCTGCTGTACTAAGAACCAGGTCCCTTTCAAGGCTTCTGTGCTATTGGTTCTGCAGTATTTTTGTATTATCTTGTAGCCTTTCATATTTCTTTATCAAGTTTCATCTTCTTTAGCTATTTCAGCATGTCTGTCTGTAGATCTTTCCCTTTCAGCACAGTCTCAAGATTTTCTTGAAAGGGGTTTTGCATTTGCATCCACCTAGAAAACAGGTGCATCCTTCTTTGAGTCTTAACAATGTTCCGGAAAAATTAACACTGGCACCCTTTGAAATAGTTCATCTGGTTGATTTTGAGGTTCATTACATGAAAATCAGCATTGCTATTCTTGCAGATGTCAGAGTAATAAGCACTTGTGTTGCAAGGTTTTTTGGTGGGTCACCCTTTTTTTAGTGTTTCATAAAAAACATGGATTCCTTGAGAAAAAAAATCCTTCCTGTATGCCTAAAGTGGTATTAGAGTTTACTTTGAGTCAGACCATTAATCTTCAAGTATTGTTTCCAGTCCATAAAATGAGGTGGAGAGGAAAAGACATTTCCAGAGAAGGTTATTGCTCATAGTACCCAGGGCCTTGACTTTTATAGCTTTTCTTGGAAAAGGGGTGGACTCTAGTAGTATTCTGTAGGCAGCTACTTGGGCCTCTCTACATAGTTTAACAAAGCACTGACAAATTAGATTCTATTCCATGTCTGGAACAGGCTTGGTAAGACCATTCTCCAGGGCTTTCTGGACTGTAATCCTTAATTCTCAAATTTTTTATAAGGTTTGGTATTCTGCATAGCTACGACTACTGCGACAGTGATTTAATGAATGAAGATACTATAGTTGCGTAAGTAAACATAGCACAATGGTATATATTTGAATAAATCTCTGCTGCAGTAGCTGTTCCCCTCCACCACCTACCTGCCTTTGTTTGTTTTACTGCTAGGGTAGGGACTTTTATGTGTGCACCTAGCATTTACCTTTATCAGAACAGTAGCCTTTATTTTCTCTTGACAAATTCATGGCAATTTTGGCACCAAGATTTTCCCTCAGGAGCTTATGCCATCAGCAGTCCAGGTGTCTGTGGAAGAAATCTCAAGGCTTTGGAAGACCATCCAGCTGTTGTAATCTAGGCAGAATATAACCCATAAAGTTAAGGCTACTGCAGAAGTGATTTATTTGAACATCTGCTACTATGGTGAGTTTACTTACAGAACTGTACTATCCATTGGGAAGGGTAAGGTTAAACAGGCAAAGAAGGAGATGAACAAATCTGTGTTTGGCACTTAATGAGAACGACAGGCATGTTTGGACCTGTGGAACATAGGAGCATATTAGACAAGTGATCACTGTGACTATAGTAAGTTTAGCCACATACATTTTTAAGCAGACAAACATAAAGGTTCTTGCCACCCTTTTCAAGCACTTAATGGTGCTCACCTCCCAAATCAAGCATGATAACCCTGGTGTAAGTTTGTGTCAGTCCATCCAGTCATCAAGATTACTCTTTCATATCAGTGTATGAGTGGATAACAGGGCCCATCGTCAGCAAACTTAGTCAGCCGCTTTTCTGGGATATTGGCGTTCATGTTCTTGGTCTTTGTTAGATATACAAGAGAGATTTCACAATGAGGTGTAGTAAATAAGGCCAGAGGTTCAGGTAGGTCGGCTAAAGCAGAGGTGAATTTATCTGCAGTGATGCTGGCAGTGGCCTCAGATCGCAGTAAGTGAAACTGTTTGATTGCAACTCCAAACAGAATTGAGAATTACATCTGACATTTCTTGATATAGTTAAAGAATGCTTTATCATTCGTAAACGTGGCAATTTTTAATTTATAGGTAGCCTTATTTTCTAATGGAATGCTTGAAATTTTTGCTAATCTTAGTGAGGGATAGAGGTTTTGTATACAAGACAAACAACTTTTGTCTTCCGTTCCATAATTTGTGAGAATTCCACAATAGTGGTTTATTCAACATTTTTTCCTTTGTATTTGTGGCATGTAGGAAGGAAGAGGTGCCTTTATGCTTTTTTTTTTTTTTTTTTTTTTTTTTTTTTTTTTTTTTTTTTTTTAGGGCCTAGAAATTGGTGGTAAACGCAGGAACTTTGGCAATGGGTTCATTTGAGGTGTTGCAGTTTGAAATTTTATCAAGGTTATCGGAGAATGAGGTTTGCTTTGGATCTCTCTCTGAGTATAGGAGGTGGTAGTTTTTCTGAGAAGTGATGGTAGACAGTAGCCTAGTGGTCAGACTTAAGAGGCTGAGTACATGATGGTATACAAGCATGGGCAGTATTGATGAGGGCAAGGTTAAAAAGTGATGTTAGCTATTAACAACTAGGGGGCAAATGAACTGTGCTGTATGCAGAATGAGTAGACATTTATGAATATAATGTTTTGTCAGGTGTTTTCCTTTATTGCAATAACTGTTCATTTCCTTGTTGGATGTGTTTTAGTTTAGTCATGGTTATGATTTGGATTTGTTAGTTTAATTGTATTTGTGTATGCTTTAGTGTACATGTTGTTGAACATGTTTTGCAGGTTATGCCGTGTTCTGATTTGCAAATTGTGTGTTATTTTGCTTATCATTCTTGTCATAGCTTTAGATATTTCCCTTGTTAATTGGCTTGTTACATTGGTCCATAGACCATTTTCAGCCGCAGCCTAGGGCAGTGTGCTAGCTGTAACTGTTAACATAGAATTTCATTTGTTAGAAATAACACTAATGATAGAGCATGCATGTAGGAATATGCAAGCAAAACACAATACCTCTCAGTAGGTACAGAATTAAATGAGGAACAACTGTAATGTTTATATATTAGGGATAATGGCATTTTGCTATAGTGATGTAAATGAAATTTATTTTATTTTACATTTGTTGACTGGGATTGTCTGAGCTGAAGAGCCCTTTTTCAGCGGAGGCCCCGGGGAGAAAAGCTCCAACATATACAATTATCATTATAAATTAGCATTAAACAGCAATGTTACAGGATTATTACAATGTATTAGGTAGCAATAGAATGTTATACAGTGTCAATAATTAGGAGTGTAGCATAACTATAAAAAGAAATATGTTATTAAGATGAGAATAGTTTTTGGGGTAAGTGGTTACAAAAACCCAGTTTTATCATGATGTAGTTGCATGAAGACAAGACAATTACAATAGAATGTTTCTCTGAGGCAATTTGCTTAATAGATTTTAGAAGACAGTAGAAAGAGTAGTCAAGGAAGATTACAGAGAGCTAGTGAGAAGAGTGAGTTAAGCGCAGAAAGTAGATTAAGGTATGAGAAGTAGGGGATGTTGAGGAGAGAGAGTGCAGTGGACAGGACCAGTGACTTTTAAAGTGTTCTTTGGTGGCTGTCTTAAATTGTTTAGGATGTGTAAGGGTCATGATTTCTAGTGGGAGCCTATTCCAGGCAACAGTGGGGTGATAGCTGTACATGTTGCGTCCAAATTTAGACTTGGGTTTGTAGATTTGTAGTAGGTGTTGGTTAGAGCGTCGGAGAGGTCTGGAGGGCGAATAATGGGAGATGAGAAAGGATAGTGCTGGGCAGTAGGAAGGCTGGTATAGGATAGAACGGATTACCTGGAGCTGAGAGAGAAGAAGCTGGTGGGGTAATTCAAGCCAGTTTAGGTGTTTTAGAGAGAGACCGTGATGAGATATGTAGGTTTGTTGGGCAGCAAATCTAGCTACCTTGTTGTAGGTAGATTCGAGTTTGGTCAGGAGTGCTGAGTTAAAATTTGTGAGAATTTGAGAATTGTACATTAGACTGGGTAGAAGGTAGGTAAGAGAGAGAGTAATCTTTGCTTCAGTGGTAAGGAATTTCATGTTACTGTAAAGGAGCCCTAGTTTTGAATGTGTCTTTTTGATTCGGTTCTTAACATGCAAGTCAAACTTAAGCTGATCGTCGATGGTTACGCCTAAGAGTTTAGTACTGGATTCTACCTGAATGGGAGTGTTAAGGGACTGCATGGAGAAGGAAGGTTTAATATTTATGAACTTTTTAGGTAGGAAGAGTAATAGCTTTGTTTTTTTAGGGTTAAGGATGAGTTGGTTGTTGGAAAGCCATGTTTCAACTAAGTTAAAAGATGCCTGAGTAGCTGAAAAGAGCTTAGAGGGAGAGTTGGCTGTGGTGATGACTGTAGAGTCATTTGCATATTGCACTAAGGATGACTGAGGACAAGAGGTATAGAGCTGATTAGTAAAGATATTAAAAAGTAAAGGCCCTAGGATAGACCCTTGAGGTACACCCATTTTGACGGAGAGGAGGGGAGACTGCAGAGTGCTGTCTCACTGATTGAGATCTGTCAGTGAGGTAGCTGGAGAACCATGCAACAGTATCATAGGAGAAGTTGAGGTTATGCAGTTTGTGCATCAGAAGTGTGTGTGAGATAGTGTCGAAAACTTTAGAGAGGACCAAGAATGGCCAAGAAATATGTTTATGGTCGTCCAAGGCTATAGAGACTGTGTTGAAGGACAGTAGAGCTGTAGTGGTGCTATGTTTGGGTCAGAAGCCATGTTGAGTGGATGTAAGCAGATTTGCCTGTATTGGATACTGCATGACTTGTTTATGAATACATTTTTCTAGTATTTTAGAGAGAGGGGAGAGGATAGCGATGTGTCTAAAGTTGGAGATACCAGAGGAGTTACCTCCTTTGTGTATAGGTAGAGTGTAGCATTGTTTCCAGATGGAAGTGACTTTAGATTCAGAGATAGAGCGATTAATTAGGATAGATACAGGGAGAGCAAGAGAGTCAGCTGCTAGTAGAAGAAAAGTGGAAGGAATATTGTCAGCTGATGCTGAGCATGGTTTTAATTTAGAGAGTAGAGTTTTGATGTAGCTAGTAAGTACAGGTTTGAGGGAGAAGGTATTTGAGAAGATAGTATTAGGAGTAGGTTCAGAAAAGTTGGAGATGTTAGTATTAGAGGAGTTTGGGTTAGGGTTCAGTACCTTAGATATTGAATCGATAAAATAGGTATTGAAGATAGTGGCAGTTTCTTCAGATGTCTTGTTTGGGCATGGATTGGGGGAGCTAAGATTACCGGGATGTAATATTTGGTTAATAGAGTTCCAGAATTTTTTAGGATTAGATTTTAGGGCTATGGGAGGTTTGTTATAGAAGTCCTTTTTATCTTTGTTTATGTTTTGTCAGACTTCTGTGTTCTTTATATTTTTGTAAGTCTGCAGAGAGCTTAGTTTGTGACCATTTGTCCATAGTTTGTCTCTAGTTATCATAAGGGTATGAGTGGCTTTTGAAAGCCATGGAGATATGGTGGACTTAATTTGGACTTTGCAAGGGGGAGCAAGTGAGTCTAAGATGCTAAGGAAGAGGAGTTGAAAGCTAGGACTGCTTCTTCTAGTGGGAGTTGGGTAAGGAATTTCCAGTTTACTTTAGAGAGGAGGGCATTAAAGGTGTACAGTTTTAGAAGTATGTTAAGACTAGTGTCTGATTTTTACTTCTTAGCTTGGCTTGTTTTCAGAGGTGGAAAATATTAGCAAGGTATTTAATTACATCAGTAAGTCGAAAGGGAAAATTTGTACCTGTGACCTGTTATCAATATACGGGGAAGCGGTTACCTTTTCTGTACCATGAGATGCCATCTGCTAGAGTTAATTCTGTCGAAGTTTAACTCTTTATTGGCTTCCATAGGAAGTCACTGTCTGTGGATTGTAACTGTGCACCTGCAGTGATTTATTTTTTATTGGAAGATTTTTCCGTTCCTGATTATGTGACCATGGAGTTAAGTTCAAGGAGAGTGGGGATTTGCCCTCCCCTTTTACATGGAGGTTCAGGAAGACCCCCCCCCCTCCCAGTGTGGTTATGACTGGTTGTTTTCATCTGATTGTAGCCTCATTCAACTGTAGTGTGAAGAGGTGTCAGGGAAGCTGAGTGACCACCTAGCAGCAGGGCTTATCAAATATACTTGCAGAAAAAAAGTTAGGCTGACTTCAAAATATGCAAAGACGTATATCAGAGTGCACTAGAGGCAAGAAGAGATGACCGCTGCTGCTACAAATAAAATTAAAAACTCAAATTCCATAAGACTAGGCATCATCTATGATTTACTGTACAAGAGCAAGGAAAATATAACTAAGCCCCTATCACCAGTTTCAAGTAAAATGTTAGCAGGCAACAGAAATACCCCTGGCCTGTGGTGACAGGCTATAGTGATACCAGTTTACGAAGTGGACGACTGCATCAGACCTAAACAGTTTTAGAGATCAGCCTGATCAGCATTCTTTGTACAATTGCTGAGAAAATCGTAATGCAGGTTATGCAGAATAATGGTTGAGGTCCACTTCTGTTCAGTATAGAACAGCAAAGGGTTTGTAATGGACTTCTCTTGCCTTTTAAATCTTCCAAAATTCTTTGAGGAGGTAACAGCAGCACTTGATAAAGGGCTGACAATGCATTCTGTTTATTTTGACCTTGCCGAAGACATTCATAATCACTCCATTCAGTTGATTGATAAGTAGAGTATCATTTAATGACTTTTACTTAATTGGTAAAAATAAGATTAACTGACAACACTAGTGGGGGTAAGTTTTCTGTCTGTCTCAGTTTACCAGTGGTGCCCCACTTAGGTATACTGGGCGCCACTACTTCTTTGACTGTTCTTAGCCGCTACTTGAGTTTTCGTTTCCGAATTGAAGTTGAAGTCTTGTAAAGCTAAGTACCCCACTGGGGATCCTTTTTTCTTGCTCTAACCGATGTCAGAAAAAGTTAATAATTGTCTTGCCTGTGAAAAGCAAATACCACACAGAGACTTCCATTCTTACTGCATCACCTGTTTAGGCACAGACCACAACGTCCCTTGCGGTTGCTTTTCTGCTTTGTTCAACACCAGAACTATACATCGTCGGGCCCTTATTGTAGCTAAATAATTTCTCTCACAGTCCTCTTATTCCGATATGGCTTCAGTAAACCATCAGACTACCTATCTTCCGAAAAAGCGCAAGGCTAAAGACAGACCGCACAGGTCCAAAACTGCAGACACTTCCATTAAGCTAGTCGTCAGTTTTCCGGTCCTCAGTGAGGCGCTTTCTCAGCCCCTGGTGCCCGCTTCTGTGGATTCGCAGGCCGCTACTGAGACCCATTCGGAGTCTGGTATGCAGCAAGACTTTTCTTTCGACTAAGGATCCTGCGGATGTCTCTACCTTGGATGGGTCCAGAGACGCTGAGCCATCACCGGCTTCCAAGGAAGCTCTTCGCACTACTGATACTCGACACAAATCAACGACTTTTTTCTTGTCAAGTTCTTTCTAAAACTACCGAGTTTCTAAGGCCCAGGGTATGAACTACGCCTAAATAAACGACGACCCAAGCTCAGGCACCTGCTTCCATGCCTCAATCTCAAATGCTTAAAATGGCGGAAGACCTTATTATGCTTATTAGTTGAAACCAAGCTACCCCTTCCAAAATAAAGAGACTTGTCCCCAGTAGTTTTATCTGAACAGGAGTCCGATGACTCTGAGGTTTCTGAATATGAAGACATGCAACCCCTCTCTGCTTATGAGGATTCTGATGCAGAGGAATCCATTCCTTCTGCTTTTTCTCCCGAGGATTTTTTGTTTTTCATTTGGTGAAACCCTACATACTTTAAGGGAGCATTTCCAATGGGAATGTTAGGACTATCCTCAGTCAAAAAAGAGACTCAGGGAATTCTTAGATTTACCACAGCACAGATCTTTAGCCATTCTTGCTGTCCTGGGTGTTGTGGATGATGGTTTTATGGAATCCATTTTGACTCCTGACACCCTTTCTCCTGCTCCCAGGAAACCTGACCGGTACTACAGAGTCCCTGACTCTCACAAATTTCTTTTCATAAATCCTACTGCTGACCCAGAGGTAATCTCCCAAGGACCTAAAAGAATTAAAGCAACCTCAGCTAAGAATCCCACCCCCTCAGACAGAGATTCCCGAGCTTTAGACAGATGGGGAAAAAAGTATACACCTCTGCAACTCTTGCTGTTAGAGCACTAAATTGTCAGTTCCACATGCTGAAATAGCAGCATACCATGGAACTCCTCAAACCAAAAAATATTTTCCTTTCCTGCTTGTGCAGAAAATAATGAATTACAAGAGCTTATGCATTCTGCAAGCCAAGTTACTAAGCACACCTTGCAATGTGGCTTTGATTCCCTAGAAGCATCTTGCAGGGCAGAAGTCACTGGTTCTGTCCTTAGAGAAGGCATGCTTGGCTTAATGAACAGACCTTGCCAGATCATGTCCAGACAAAATTATTGGACGGCCATTGAACAAAGACAATTTGTTTGGCACCAAGGCAGAAGAGGTCTTAAAAAAGATGGAAGAAAAAGCTAAATCTATGCAGACAGTTAAAGATTTTTTACAGGTCCAGCCTCCGAGGTTCAGTAGGCATTGCCCCTCCAAGCACTGGTCTTTTCCGGCCCCCTCCAGGCCAGCTCAGCCAAGACCCAGGGGAAGCAGACCCCCAGACAGCAGTCCCAGTCCCAAGGAATGCTGAGATCTAAGCAATGGAGTTCCTCCTCTTCAAAAACAGCGAGTGCTAAGATCCCCCCTTATGGTAAGAACACACAGTGACTTTACACCTCCACCCCTTACTTCTGCCCACCTACTTGTGCCCGTAGGAGGAAAACTGTCCTTCTATGCAAACAACTAGGCCTCTATTACTAACGACCGATAGGTCCTCAACATAGTGTCCCAGGGATACAAATTTTTTTTCTACACTCTGCCAACCTTAAAAGGGTTTTCAGATCTTCCTCCAAACCAGTGCGCAGAGGCCAAAAAGCAAGTCCATTCCCTGTTCTCTGTGAGGGCAATACAACATGTTCCTGCAGACCAGATAGGCCAAGGTTTCTATTCCAGACTCTTCCTGGTACCCAGAAAAGAGGGCACCTGGCACCCAATCCTCGATCTTTCCATTCTAAACACCTTTCTGGTGATACCAAAATTCAGAATGCTCACCCTCCAGTAGCTGCTTCTGTGCTTTCCAAGGATGCTTGGTTAGCCACCCTAGACATAAAAGAGGCCTACCTACACATCCCAATCAGGGAATCTTGCAGGAAATATCTGTTTCAGGCAGGATCTATGCACTTTCAGTTCTCTGCACTTCCCTTTGGCTTATCTAATGCTCCAAGAGTTTTCACAAAATACCTGGCTCCAGCCATTGCTTTTTGCAGACACAGAAATATTCAAATTTACCCCTACTTAGACAATTGCCTGAATCAGGCAGTCAGGAAAAGCTGTTGCAGCACCTGACCTTTGTAAAGGACCTACTGACCTACCTGGGGTATACTATCAACAAAAAGAAATAAACTAGTCCCCACACAAAAAATTGTATTCCTGGACACAGCATCCCAGATGGCATTCCTTACTTCAGAAATTATCCAAGTGCAACTAACTCTGGGCAAGACCGCAATCCAAATTGTAACTTGCTACAGATCCCCCACCATGCCCCAGGATTCCCACTCTTCATTTCTTGATACACTGGAGAATATTAGGGTACAGCCAAACACCCTATTAATGGGCGATTTCAGCTACCCCATCATTAACTGGGAAAACTACTCATGTACCAATCTGTTGCTCAACGTTTCTGGAATTTATCAATTCCAGCGCCTTGTATCAACTTATCCACACCCCCACCAGGGGCAGCAATATCCTAGACCTGGTCATTACCAATATGGGTGACCGGTGTTCCACACCAGGGGTCATTTCCTCGTTGGTCAGCTCCGACCACAAGCTAATCACCCTAGACATCCACATCCTGCCCCCACCCCCATTAGGGAAACCACCGTAAAAAATTTCACCAAAGCCAACTTCACGCTTCTTAAGACAGAAGTGGCAAACTTCATGATACCTTTGCAGACGGACAATAGAGGTACGACTGTTGAATCCTACAGAAATGCACTTTATAAGCACTAGAGTGCATGGATTGTGCTATCCTCCAAAAAAAGGAAGTCAATCTGGTGGTCCCCTGCCATAAACTCTACAACAGAAGAAAGAAACTGTTGCAAAAAAGAGTAAAATCCCATGATTGGAGGAACTCCCTGGTCAGCCTCAGTAAGAAGCTGCAATCCCTCATGAAATCCTGCAAAGCTAGTTACGAAAAGAAAATCACCACTGATTCTAAAGACAACCACAAAGCATTCTATAGGTATGTCAGGAATCTCAATGGCAACACTCAGATCTGCTCTGAGTTACAGCACAACGGCACTAAATGTACAGAACCAACTGATATTGCCAACATCCTGGCAGATAGGTTCAGTGCTAACTTTGCCCCCCCCCCCCACCCCCTAAAGGGCCCATCTCTATACTGGAAGAATGCAAAGTTCTCGTAACCATGGCTGCACAGGTAAAAACCACACTCTCCAAAGCTAAGAACACAGCATCCATGGGACCTGGCAACATCCCAGGCTACGTTCTACATGAACTACAGAATGAACTGGCACACCACCTTAGCACCATGTTCAATCATAGCCTCACCTCAGGCTTTGTGCCCTTTGAATGGCGCACAGCGACGGTTATCCCACTTCACAAAGGGGGAGCCACCACAGACCCTGGGAACTACTGGCCCATTAGCCTAACAAGCCTGGTCTGCAAGGCCACGGAACGTATTATCATGGAACTTATAAACAAAGACATTGGTAAACAAAGACATTGGTAATCTCCAAACTCTGGACCCCACCCAGTTCAGGTTTGTAAAAGGCAGATCATGTCTCCTAAACCTGATAGACTTCTTTGAAGCAGTCACCAAGGCCATAGATGAGGGTAAGGTGGTTCACACAGCCTATCTAGATTTTTCCAAGGCTTTTGACACCATCCCCCACTCTGGAATAATAGATAAACTCACTAAACTACGTATAAATCCCTATGTCACAAGACTGGTTGCCAACTGGCTCACTGACAGAACCCACACTGTGAAAGTAGCAGACTCCAAATCCGACTTCAGACCAGTGGCAAGTGGAGTTCCACAGGGTTCAGTCCTGGGTCCTCTCCTGTTTGGTATCTACTTTTCTGAAGTACAGGCTAAAACAGAAGGTCTTTGGCTAACAAAGTACTCAAATGACTGCAAACTAGGAGCCATAATCGAAACTCCTAACGATGTGGACATCCTACAAAAGGGCCTCACTGAGACAGATGCCTGGTGTCAAAGCCATGGCCTTAAGCTCAATGCCAAAAAGTGCATTGTCATCCCCTTTGGTAAAAACTCTGCACCCATGAGCTACCACATAGGTGGTAGTCTACTTAACACTGAAAGTGTGATGAGACCTTGGGGCAAAGGTGGACAGTAGTCTTTCTTTTTATAATCACATCACCACAGTAGTCTGGAATTCCTTCTACATGGCACACCTAATCACAAAAGGCTTCTCATCCAGGAAAAGAGGTCATTGTTCCCCTCTACTCGTCACTCATTAGACCCATTATAGAGTACAATGCTCTTTTTGGTATATAACTCACAAGACATCTACAACAACTGGAAAGGCCGCAATAATAGCTCGCAAAGTTGCCCTACACAGACAGTCTCAAAAATACTCCAGCTGTACTCCGTCGCATATCACCTACACAGAGGCGATCAAACCCAGAGCTGTTAGACATGCTTCACTTAAAGAAATCCCAATCCGTCCGAGCTACATGCTGTAGGGACCTAAACCTTGTCCCCACAATAAACAGAACATGGTGGAGGGCTACATTCCTGTCCAGAGACTTCCCATACTCTGGAACAAATTACCTATCTATATCAAACAAAGCTCCTCATAGCACTCTTCAAGAAAAATCTTGATGATTGGATGGGAAATAGAAAGTTCACCCCAGGGATCACCTCTGTGGCTCTGCTCGACAGGGGCAGAGGAAAATAATTTTCTTGGTTGGCGAAAGCCAGGGTACCTTTTTGGCTAGGCTTATATAGGCCCTAGGCCAATAGCCTAGTACCTGCCTATGAAAAACCAGCCTACCTGACAGGCTGCTTCTCTCAGCTAGCGACCAGAACCCAGTTATCCGCAATGAAAATCCTGCAAGCTGTAGGGTTCATGGCCTCCTGCATTCTACTCATTCCATAAGTCAGACTGCATATGAGGAACTACAATGGGTACCTAAAAAGCCTTTGGTGTCAACACTCTGAAGACCTGGAAACCATCATACCTATAATACGCTGTCTAAGGAAAGATTTTCTTTGGTGGGCAGCAGCATGCAACCACAACAAGAGACTTCCCTTCTCACAACCCCACGCCGCTCAGACCCCCACCACAGACACATCAGACTATGTCTGGGGTGCATACCTGGACGGCAGGTGCATTCAGGGCCATTGGAGCCCAAATCAAATATATCTGCCGATCAATAAAGCATACTGGAACTGAAGGCAAATACAAATGTGAGACATGCAACTATTGTAAATTTATATCTACAGGGTCCACATGTATAGTGAAGCAACGTCTGTTTAAAGCAAAGGGTCGTTACAATTGTAACTCAAAATTAGTGGTGTATTTAGCTGTGTGCCAGTTATGCCCTGCCTTTTATATAGGGAAGACTGACAGAAAAAGAGAATTTACGAACACACGTACCACATTAGGAAGAAGAGCAAGACTAACGCCCTTGCAAGACATTGTAATAACAACCCTTCTCAGGCTTTCCTTTTTAAAGTTATAGACCAGGTACTTACAGATGAAAGAGGAGGACCCCAACAATTGTTATTAGAAAAAAAGGAACTCATTTGGCAACTTAAAATGAACTTTTACACGTCACCAGGGTTGAACGAAGTTACTTCTTTGACTTGTGTTTTAAAGTTAAGAAACCTGCTAAGATAAGACTTCTTTCATCATTACTTAAACCTCAGGTCTGGTTTTTAAACCTTAATTCACAAATGTTTAACTTGAGAAACATTAGTTTTCTGACCTCTGCAGCGCTTCGCTGTACTTTGACCCATACCTTATTTTATTTTATTATTTTTATTTGTATTTTCATTTTGCATAGTTTCGTTCAGGATTTGTATGTTTATTTTTGTCAGGTTCTGCATTGTGGTCTGACTTGATTTTTGCTTACTTCTAGACACACACACCTTTTTGCGTAAGCAACAATGAGATCTTAATGTTTAGACCCACGGTATTTTGAAGTGCTATTTTTACCTATTAATGTCATTGAACACCAACAGCTGTGGATTTACTTAGGTGTTGCGTTTCTTTCTTTCTTTTGTCTTCTGCTACTTTATTACCTTTTTCGCACACAGTACAAACTCATTTGCAGAACAATGTGCCGTATTCATGGGCACGATTGTGAACTGATTTTTCATTTGTTTGGCTATCCGCCTTTTTCGCATGCTTAGTACCTGCATGGTTCTTGAATGAAGTACCATCTTGTGAATCCGGCGGTTTGTTTGTTTTGATTTAGACGTGTCTTCCACGCAATGCCTTGCCATATTTTTTCTGAAACAGCTGCATTTTGACTTGTTTTGGCTGCTACAACTGTGCATACTAAAAGCTTAGAAAGTGTTCTCATCGCTGCTTGGTGCTTTACCCATTGCTCAGGGAACATTTAAAAAAATTCTTTTTCATATACTGTCGTTGCATTCTGTTGGCGTTGAAATGACAAGCAGTTTCTGTGTTAGATTTTTAACACAGAAATAAACATTCGGTTATTTAACATTAGAAATAACATTTCTTTTATTAGAAATGCCTTTGAAATTCCGGTTATTGCAGACTCCTAGTTGAATTGCACTGTTTATTTATTCATTTATTATCGATTCTTCATTATGCATTAGAGATGTGTACTCCTTACTACCTTTTCTGTTAAGGAATGGATATTATATTTGTATATACTTAGTTGCAAGCATTACTTCATTTTCTTTTCTTTTTAATCACAAGATTCTATATGAGTTTTGTTTTACCCTATGAAAAGTTGTTTGCTAAAATGTATTTTAAGGGAAACAAACAGTATTTACACTTGATTAGGTTCATGAATCTTCACTAAGACATTCTTAGTTACTTTTATCAAGTTCATGTTTCTTTTTTGAAAACTTTTTTTTATGTTTGACACCCTGTCTACACTAAGTGGACATTTATTTATGCTTTTAATGTAATACATCTTTAAATGTGAAGGTATGTGAGTGGGTTCAATTAAGGCAGCTGTTTGTAATTTTGTAACCCCCCCCCCCCCTTTTGGGTTTTAAATTGTGTTTGATGATTTTTTCCTTTGTCTGAAGAAGTCTTCCTACTAAGGGAGAAGAAAAGCGCTTTACTTTTACATTTCCTAATAAACCTTTGGAGTTTTACACCTGCTGGTTCGGAACCTTTTGGTTTGTTTTCTGACAGTTTGTTTTTCTTCAGTTTTGGAATTGTTAGTTGTGCTCATGGCTACTGAACCCAGCTTGGGTTGCTCTGGAGATGATATCACTCAACCTCCTTTGCTGCCTGACTCTGGATCGAATGAAATGATGAACTTAACCCAATTAATGCAGCTTATGAATGAAAAACTTGAAAATCTTTCTACAAGGGTGGATAGCTTGTCACAAACAAACACTTCAGTGAGACCTAAAATCATGGCTAACTGTGCTCCCAGCACTCAACTACAAGGGTGTTCGACTACCTGCAATTGTTCTGGAAACGGAGCTACTAATGAAGGAGCGAACCACACTGATGTACTACACCCACGACAGAATAAAACTAGTGGTGAAGTTTCCAGTTTTTTTTAATTCTACAAATGAAGCCTCCTCGGGGCTTATAGGGCTTCCTAACATGACTGAATGGTTAAAGTTACAACCAGTTTTTGGTTCCAACCACAACGAAAGGGTTGGTAGAGGCTCGGCTGGAGGAGGTGAGTTCTTACCTTTTAAATTAAAGGAAGTTGACAAGAAAATGTTGAAACTTAAAAAACTACAACTGGAAGTGAGTTACTTTGCAGAATGTAAGAAACGGAGTAGTACCGAAAAGTTTTACGATCTTGGCAGTACCAATCAGGTTTGGAAGCTGGAACAGAATTTTACAATGAACTTCTTTCTTTATTTGACAGACATGGTACTGAACCTCTGGACATGATGTGTAAGCGTTATGCCATATCCATAGAAAAATTGACAAATCAGGTCACTGGGTTGAATAATGACATAAGGACACACCCAGACTTTATGAGGTACCATTACGATTACAAGAGAGTGTTTTCATCAATTGACCAACAATTAAGAACTCTCGGCGAAATTAAAGAAACTAAGAAGGGACATTAATGACTACAAAAATGGATCTGCTTACCCTAAACCACCTCCCTCTCAGGGTAAAGGCATTTTTGGTCATCAAACCCAACGCAATAACTTTGTGTGTCCTTATAGTAGTAAAGACCCTGAGTCTGCAATGCGAGTAGGAACAGGTGTTGGAGAATTAGATGCATTTGAGGGAGATTGGAGAAATGACCCTGACTTGCGCCCAGCCAACAATTTGGCTAATAACAACCATTTTAACACTAATGACAGTAATGATTCTTTTTTCAACAGGGGCCAGAACCATCAACGGAGATGCAATATGAGGGGCAGGAAAGAGAACATCAATTACAACAGATAACTTCAGCACCCGTCATTTTATCAAACAATACTGGAGACTTCAAAGTGTACAATTACTCTAATTTTAACATTAGACACAAACTTTGTAACCTTTTTAGCAAAGGACTGACCTTTGTACCTGATGAGCACTTTGACCTACCAGCGACTTTGACTTGAAGTTATACATCCGAAAACTTAACCTGTCCTTGATTTTCGGAGACAAGCCTTTTGTAGAAGACCCTTTGAGGGTATCTAGTACTTACAATCCACCAATTTGCCCCCCTTTATCTTTGTTTGAACACATGTGTGAGCCTGATTTCAGGGCTCTCTACACGACTCAAAAGAGGAATACCATTAGGAATGTTTCAGACAATGAAGTAGAAGCCTTGAACCTAGTCAGAACTTTACCGGTCAGAGTTTTGAAACCAGACAAAGGAGGTGGTTTGGTGATCATGGACAAAGAGGAATATGATAAGAAAATGTTGGACATTTTGAACAGTAACACCTATGTTAGATCAAGTATCAACGAAATGAATATTGCATATAAAAAATGTTTTCCTTCTTTAGGGACTTATTGATTGAAGGCTTGATCAGCATTGATATTTACAACTATATAGTGGTTCCTAACCCAAAAACACCTAACTTATTTGGTTTACCCAAGATTCATAAAAACCTTCAAAACCCCCCTATGAGGGCTTTAGTCAATGCTAGGTCTTCTATTACTTATGCTTGTGCCAAGTTCGATGAGTTATTAAAGAAGTGTGTGTCCCAAGAGTTACAAATAGTTAAGGACTCCTGGGCGTTTTTAGAAAATGTAGACAAATTTGAATACTGTGACAACATTCATTTTCTTACAATAGATGTAGTCGACCTTTACTTATCCATACCCCACGACATAGGGATTGAATGTGTCACCAGAAACCTAATAGCACATGGAGCGGAGAGTGATGATATCCGTCTTTTTCAAGAACTATTAGATGTGATCCTGAACAATAATTATGTTGGATTTAATGGGGGCATACATAAACAAATAATTGGAGTAGCTATGGGTTCTCCTTGTGGAGCCAGCTACGCCAATTTAGTACTGGCCCAGTGGGAACACGACTATGTATTTAAGGACAACAGTTTTCAGAAAGTCAAACTATATAACAGGTTTTTGGATGACATTTTCATTATGTTTCAAGGTAACGTAGGGGATGCAAGCAACTTTGTTGAGGTTTTAAATAACAGCACTCCATTTTTGAAATTCACATTTACCTTTGGTGAAGACACCATTAACTCTTTGGATGTTGAATTGAAGAGAGACGACATCCACAGGGGTTATGTTGCTAAAACCTACAGGAAACCCACTCACTCTAACACTATGTTACATTTTTCTAGTTGCCACCCGCTACACCAGAAAAAATCTGTTTTAAAGGGCCAACTAGTTAGAGCGGCAAGAATGACTACTGAAGACTCCACCTTCAACGAGGAATGCACCTTGTTGAAATGCATGTTTGAGTCGTGGGTACCCCAAATCACTGGTGAATGACACAATAGGAGAAGTTTGTAGGAAAAGGGGTTTGGGTTCTTTCAATCCCATTCTCACTTTGAAACAAACCAACGTGAACCTGGCAGAGTCAGATGAAGTCACATTACAGATTCTTGGTGTCAGCTCTTCTAGCATGGGTCAAACCATTTTTTCCCAAGAGAAGTACAATAAAAAAGTTTCATTACTTCTTTTTCATTAGAAGCTAAATATATTAGCAATGTACTTAGAAAGAATTGGCAGTTATCTTTTGAAAAAGAACTCACAGAGAAAATAGGGGACAAACCTGTTATCATTTTTAGAAAGGGCAGAAACCTCAAAAACATTATGGAAAGACCTTCAATAAAGCATACTAGAACTGAAGGCACATACAAATGTGAGACATGCAACTATTGTAAATTTATATCTACAGGGTCCACATGTATAGTGAAGCAACGTCTGTTTAAAGCAAAGGGTTGTTACAATTGTAACTCAAAATCAGTGGTGTATTCAGCTGTGTGCCAGTCATGCCTTGCCTTTTATATAGGGAAGACTGACAGAAAACTTAAATTTACGAACACACGTACCACATTAGGAAAAAGAGCAAGACTAACGCCCTTGCAAGACATTGTAATAACAACCCTTCTCAGGCTTTCCTTTTTAAAGTTATAGACCAGGTACTTACAGATGAAAGAGGATGACCCCAACAATTGTTAGAAAAAAAGGAACTCATTTCGCAACTTAAAATGAACTCTTACACGTCACCAGGGTTGAACGAAGTTACTTCTTTGACTTGTGTTTTAAAGTTAAGAAACCTGCTAAGATAAGACTTCTTTCATCATTACTTAAACCTCAAGTCTGGTTTTTAAACCTTAATTCACAAATGTTTAACTTGAGAAACATTAGTTTTCTGACCTCTGCAGCGCTTCGCTGTACTTTGACCCATACCTTATTTTATTTTATTATTTTTATTTGTATTTTCATTTTGCATAGTTTCGTTCAGGATTTGTATGTTTATTTTTGTCAGGTTCTGCATTGTGGTCTGACTTGATTTTTGCTTACTTCTAGACGCATACACCTTTTTGCGTAAGCAACAATGAAATGTTTAGACCCAAGGTATTTTGAAGTGCTATGCTTACCTATTGTTAATGTCATTGAACACCAACAGCTGTGTATTTACTTAGGTGCTGCGTTTTTCTTTTGTCTTCTGCTACTTTATTTATTACCTTTTTCGCACACAGTACAAACTCATTTGCAGAACAATGTGCCGTATTCATGGGCACGATTGTGAACTGATTTTTCATTTGTTTGGCTGTCTGCCTTTTTCGCATGCTTTAGTACCTGCATGGTTCTTGAATGAAGTACCATCTTGTGAATCCGGCGGTTTGTTTTGATTTAGACGTGTCTTCCACGCAATGCCTTGCCATATTTTTTCTGAAACAGCTGCATTTTGACTTGTTTTGGCTACTACAACTGTGCATACTAAAAGCTTAGAAAGTGTTCTCATCGCAGCTTGGTGCTTTACCCATTGCTCAAGGAACATTTTAAAAAAAAATATTTTTCATATACTGTCGTTGCATTCTGTTGGCGTTGAAATTACAAGCAATTTCTGTGTTAGATTTTTAACACAGAAATAAACATATTTGGTTATTTAACATTAGAAATAACATTTCTTTTATTAGAAACGCCTTTGAAATTCCGGTTATTGCAGACTCCTAGTTGAGTTGCACTGTTTATTTATTCATTTATTATTGATTCTTCATTATGCATTAGAGATGTGTACTCCTTACTACCTTTTCTGTTAAGGAATGGATATTATATTTGTATATACTTAGTTGCAAGCATTACTTCATTTTCTTTTCTTTTTAATCACAAGGTTCTGTATGAGTTTTGTTTTACCCTATGAAAAGTTGTTTGCTAAAATGTATTTTAAGGGAAACAAACAGTATTTACACTTGATTAGGTTCATGAATCTTCACTAAGACATTCTTGGTTACTTTTATCAAGTTCATGTTTCTTTTTTATGTTTGACACCCTGTCTACACTAAGTGGACATTTATTTATGCTTTTAATGTAATACAACTTTAAATGTGAAAGTATGTCAGTGGGTTCAATTAAGGCAGCTGTTTGTAATTTTGTAACACCCCCCCCCCTTTTTTTGGGTTTTAAATTGTGTTTGATGATTTTTTCCTTTGTCTGAAGAAGTCTTCCTACTAAGGGAGACGAAAAGCGCTTTACTTCTACATTTCCTAATAAACCTTTGGAGTTTTACACCTGCTGGTTCGGAACCTTTTGGTTTGTTTTTTGTACCCACAATAAACAGAACATGGTGGAGGGCTACATTCCTGTCCCAGAGACTTCCCATACTCTGGAACAAATTACCTATCTATATCAAACAAAGCTCCTCATAGCACTCTTCAAGAAAAATCTTGATGATTGGATGGGAAATAGAAAGTTCACCCCCAGGGATCACCTCTGTGGCTCTGCTCGACAGGGGCAGAGGAAAATAATTTTCTTGGTTGACGAAAGCCAGGGTACCTTTTTGGCTAGGCTTATATAGGCCCTAGGCCAATAGCCTAGTACCTGCCTATGAAAAACCAGCCAACCTGACAGGCTACTTCTCTCAGCTAGCGACCAGAACCCAGTTATCTGCAATGAAAATCCTGCAAGCTGTAGGGTTCATGGCCTCCTGCATTCTACTCATTCCATATGCCAGACTGCATATGAGGAAACTACAATGGGTACCTAAAAAGCCTTTGGTGTCAACACTCTGAAGACCTGGAAACCATCAGACCTATAATACGCCGTCTAAGGAAAGATTTTCTTTGGTGGGCAGCAGCATGCAACCACAACAAGAGACTTCCCTTCTCACAACCCCACGCCGCTCAGACCCCCACCACAGACACATCAGACTATGCCTGGGGTGCATACCTGGACGGCAGGTGCATTCAGGGCCATTGGAGCCCAAATCAAATACATCTGCAGATCAGCCAAAGAGAGATGCTAGCTGTTCAGCATGCCCTGACAGCTTTCAGACCCCTACTCTCCCCGGGGCCTCTAGTGATCAAAACGGACTCGGTCTTATCCTCTCTGCAAGCTCACCATGACCCTTTGGCACACGGCCTCAGCCGTACAAATACACCTACTACCACAATTCCTGCCAGGCTCCCTAAACTCTCTGGCAGACAACTTGAGCAGAAACCTGCTGGATCCACACGAGTGGCAGCTAGACCACAGAACCTTCAACCCTGTAACTCAGAAATGGGGCACCCCAAAGGTGGACCTCTTTGCCTCTCACGCCCGTCATCAGCTCAGCAAATTCTGCACAAGGGAACCTCACAGCAAGGCCTGGAAAGTGGGTGTTCTATCCTTTCAATGGGTAAATCTCTCGATAATGCATTTCCCCCTGTACCACTCATTTCAAGGGTACTGCTCAAAATAAGGGCGGAACAACCATGGGCGATCTTGCCCCAGACTGGCCAGGCCAGCACTGGTACCCACTGCTGCGCAGCCTGCCACCCCTGCCACCATAGCACCTACCTCATATCCCAACACTCCTGAGCCAGAAGAATGGAGAATTAATGCATCCACAATTGCAGGCCCTGAACCTGGCAGCCTGGCTGATTCCCTGATCTTTCCACCAGCTGCCAGCCTAAGCAAACAAGTCCTGGATGTTATACGTGAGGCCAGACGCCCCAGCACTAGAAAATCCTATGCTGACAAGTGGAAAAGATTTTGCACCTGGATCCAGGCCGAGGGAGCCGAAACAGCACAGCCCTCCCCACCTCTCATCCTGGATTTACCTAGCAGACCTACTACATGGGTCTATCCTTCTCTTCTATTAAAATTCATGCTTCTGCCATCTCTGCTCATTGCAGCACAGAGCCACCTCTCCTCTCACAGCCTGTCATCAAACAGTTCCTGAGACGGGCTAACAACTTAAGGCCACCCAGAAGAAGTCCTACCCCAGCTTGGGACCTTTAACATTGTGTTGGAAAAGCTCACCTTACCCCCCTTTGAGCCTGCAGCTTCAGCAGAGTTAAAATTCCTCTCTTGGAAAAGTCTTGCTTCTGGCCATCACTTCAGCTAGAAGAATTTCAGAGCTACAGGCCCTCATGACGGTAGAGCCCTTCATCATTTTCCATGCTGACAGGGTCTCCCTCAGGACTAACCCATCCTTCATGCCTAAAGTGGTGTCCAGTGTGGCTCTCAACCAGTCCATTCATTTGCCCACCTTTTTCCCTAACCCACAAGACAAGGGGGAAAGGATTCTGCACTCTCTAGATGTGTACAGACAGCTCAGATTCTTTCTGCATAGGATTAAATCTTTTAGAAAAACTGACCAATTGCTAGTCAGCTTCGCAGCAGGGGCAGAGGGCAAGGCCATATCCAAACAGTCTCTCCAAATGGATATCAGACTGCATTAATTTCTGCTGTAAACAGCATGGGTAACCGCCCCCAAAGAGGGTCAGGATGCATTCCACCAGGGCAGCCTCCGCCTCTGCAGCTTTTCTCAGAGGGGTCCCCACCAGGGACATCCTGGAGGCTGCAACATGGACTTCTGTTCATTCCTTCACCAAGCATTACCACCTGCCTATCTTTTCCAAATCCAGGCAGGCTTTGCCACCACAGTCTTGCAGGGCATCCGAGCCAGCCCCCAATCTTCTCAACTACCTCCACCCTTTTCTTCAGCTTTTGGAATCAACCCAAGTGTGATGACTGCAACAGTGAAACAGAAAGAACATAGTACAGTTGTGTACTTTCTTTGTCTTTCGGCTTTTCCCGATTAGGGGTCGCCACAGCGGAACTCCGGTCCGCTAATGATTGGCAGTAGAGTTTTACGTGTTGGCTTGCCAGGCCTAACACACAACCTTCAATGAAGGAATTGCCCGTTCACGCATGTCGCCACACAGAAGACGCTTTAACTGAGAATCGAATGGGCAACGTCTAACTGTGAGGCAACGACGCTACCACAGCACCACCACCGCAGTAATATATAGTACAGTTGTGTACACTTACCATAAATGTAGATGTTCAAGTGTATTTACTGTTGCAGTCCTGGTTTCCCAACCTCCATCCCCCTTGTCTCTGTCTCTCTCTCTTCTCTGCTTGCAGGGAATTTTTGGTACTTACTTTCTACTGGTGGTGTTCTTCCACCATAACCTAGCTCCCTATTTGGGGGCTCCTGACAGTTGGGGCAAGAAAAACTGATGTAATGGCGTCTGCTGCCTGATTTTATACCACTGACGATCTGACGTCAGTCCAGGAGCGACAGCAACCAATGCAGAAATATTAAACCTCTGGTATTCAGGCCGACTGAGGGCTACCCCTGGCAGGATAACCCAAGTGTGATGACTGCAACAGTGAATACACACTAACATCTACATTTATGATAAGTGTACACAACTGTACTTTCCTCAGACTGTTGGGCTACATGGCAGCCACCATCCCCATGCTACCTTTAGTAAGACTACATATGAGAACGTTACAGTGGTATCTTCAGTCAGTCTGGACACAGCACTCCCATCTTCTGGAGAACTGTATGCCCCTTCTTCCTTGCTTGAAAAAGGAAATACAGTGGTGGTTGGCACAAGTGAACCACAATCCAGGTCTTCCTCTCCAACCAACTCTACCCTCACAGGTCATGCACACAGATGCCTTAGACTTGGGCTGGGGAGCAGCTCTGGGCCATTGAAGGGTGCAGGGCTTGTGGCCAATACCTCAAATCCTAGAACACACCAATGTTAGAGCGATAAGGGCAATTCTTCTGGCTCTTTGGGTGTTTCTATCTTTCCTCCCACAAGGTCCCTTGAAGAGTTACACAGACAACACCACTGTGCTGTGGAACCTCATCAAGCAGGGACGGACCAAGTCTTGCCTTCTGTGCATACTAGCCCTTCTGGAATGGAAACTAGCCACCTCACAGGGAATTACTTTGCAGGTGGCATACATTCTCTCTCCAAAACTGCCAGTCTGTCTGAGCAGAACCATCACAAACAACCACAAATAGATGCTTCACAGAGATGTCTTCTTGGATCTGGTCCACAGGTGAGGTACACTTCAAATAGACCTGTTTGCCTCCCCCATCAACAGGCAGCTTCCTGGCTTTTGTACCAGGATACCAGACCCGCAGTCCCTGGCAACAGATGCCTTCTCAATCTCCTGGAAGGGGAAATATCTATATGCTGAAAATCCAGCAGGACGCTACAAAAATCTTGTTGGTGACTCCCTACTGGCTCAGACAGCATACTTCTACAATTGTCCAAGGACAATCACCACAAGTTGCCCCTCAGAGTGAACCTTCTCACACAAAACAAGGGATCACAGATTCACCCACACTGGGAGCTTCTGGACCCCTCGCCCTGTGGTTGATAGGATTCTGATCCCCTTCAGACACCTTTACAATGAGGACATGCTCAATGTCCTGCAGGAGGCCAGGAAACCAAATACTAGAAAGTCCTACCTTTCAAAGTGGCAAAGATTCACTTTATGGTGTGTCAAAAAACAGCTGGACCCATTTTCTAGTGAACCCCCTCTAGTCCTGTCTTACCTGTTTAAACTACTGCAGACTGGTTTGGCTTATTCTGCCATCAAAGCTAATCTGTCTGCAATTTCAGCATGCCTTCTTCTGGATCCCCTGCTAGCTTCCAGACTTCCTTCTAAGCTCTTCCTTAAGGGGGTACTTTACCTCAGACCTCCCAGGAAACCATCCTCTCCTCCTTGGGATCATAACTACATTCTTGAAAAGGTCATGCTCTCTCCCTTTGAGCCAGCAGACAAAGCTTCTCTAAAACATTGCACATGGAAAACTGTACTGCTAGTGGCCTTGACCTCAGCCAGAAAAGTTTCAGAGCTACAGACCCTTATGGCTATTCCTCCTTTTTTAGTGTTCCACAAGGACAAGGTTACCTTAAGAACTAAATCATCCTTCATGCCCAGGGTGGTGAATGACCTGTCCCTTAACCAGGCCATAGACCTACCTGCCTTTTTCCCCAACCCACAGGGGGACAGTGAGGGAGGACTGCACTCCCTGGCTGTGCACCAACTCAGGTTTTACCTGCATAAGACTAAGTCTATCAGACAGGCTGACCAGCTTTTCGTATCCTTCCACCCTAGAGCCATGGGAAAGGCAGTGTCAAAACAGACCATCTCTGCCTGGATCTCCAAGGCTATCACTTTCTGCTACCAACTCTGGTAAATCTCTGCAAGGTGCAGTTAAAGCACACTCCACCAGAGCTATGGCCTCCGGAGCATTTTTTAAGGGCCTGGATACCACTACTATTCTAGAAGCAGCTACTTGGTCTTAAGTTCCCACCTTCACCAAACACTGCTCCAATGAATTCTATTAGTTGTGTAGGGAAAAGATTTGATTTCTCCCAATGTATCATTATTCCCAACAATTTTGGATATGATACATCTCTAGATACAGGGCAGGGTTTGCCAGGGCTATCCTTCACTGATTCCTGGAGTCTGCCTGTAGACCATCTCCCCAGTCACAGTGAGCTTTGGCACTCACCCATATGTAGAATACTGCAACATTGGAGTTGGGAGTACATAGAAAAGTTGTGTAAAGTCTTACTATAACCATAGATGTCCTTCTCTTCCATGTTGCAGTATTCCTTCCCACCCTCCTTCCCCTGCTGTTAGGTTGCATTTCCCTTTCTGGGTGGCACTAGACTGGCATTGCCCTTACTTGGACTGGCTCCAACTGGGGATTACAGTTCTGAGGGCTGGTGCGTGCAGACGTCACTTTTATGGCCCACGTACCCACAGCCATGTCAAATGTCCCACATACCTCAGAGGGACTGAAACTTTTGTATACTGGCCATACGTACACGAGACAAGAGGAGTAAACCCATATGTAGAATTCTGCAACATGGAAGAGAAGGACATCTATGGTGGCAAGAGTTTACGCAACTTTTCTTTATTAGACATATTATAGAGAAACATGACAGAAAAACTACATACTGTTCATAGTCTCCCCAAACTGCTTTAGTAACTGTAGCCCAGTAGTCACCATTTGTTCACTGCTGCTATCAGACTACCCTCGAAAGTAATTATCAACCAAACCATTTCTGAAGATGCTGAATGCATGCAGCTTAATAGACTTTAGAATGTAAACTGATGTTTCTGCCTCCTGTAACCTCATTACACCTATTTAAAGTAAACTATGCCAGCTCAAAACACTTGAGCTGATGGAACAAAAAGCCCCTGTGGTTTAACTCTAGATTAAACAACAAATTAAAGAATGGGTGAGAGAGTTGGTTATACATGAAATGGAGACGGTATAAAATGCTGAAATGTCGCATATGAGTAAGATAGCAGTGAGGCAAACGCACAACAAATTAGGATGCGTCAAACTACAAGCCTTGACCAAGCAGTTTTGGAGGGCTGTTAAGACAGGGCTACTAGTAAGATTTCCCCAGGTAGGGCTTTTCTTAGTTTACTCAGTGATGAGATTCTTACTGTTAATGACAACTTTGCTTCACTGGCTCCTCCCATTACTTTTTCTTTACTGGCACAAGTACCGAAACTCCTAGACAAAATAGAATGCATTTGGTACCCTAATTTCAACACTGATTATCTAAAAATGTTGCATGGTTACACAGATTTTTTTGCAAATAACTAACTTTATTTATAACCTCACTTTTACTATAACCACAACTCCATATAGCTTTAAACATGCACTAATAGGTAAAAAGTACCACCACAAACAACTACTACTGATTTCAGACTTATTGCTAATCTATGCTGCCTTGCAAAGATTCTTGAAAAAATTATCTGTAAACAAATCCAGGAATAAGATAGCATCCCAAGTGATAAGTAGCATAGCTTTCAACCCAGGTGCTGTATTTAACTGCCTTGTGTACTTTTGTCTGTCATATATACAGAAACACGAGTGGACATGCTAATAGGAGCAATTCTCTTCAATCTTAAGAGCCTTTTGAACAGTAAATTGCATTGTCCTACTTCTAAAGCTATCGTGTATTCTCTGCCTCTTGATCTGTTTTATTTCAATGTTGTTGGACCCCAGTTCTCAGTCTGCTTTAGGCTCTGTCTTCTGTCGTGGCATCTCACAATGATCCCAGGACCTCTTCTCTTCACATTTTTTAATTAATGACCTGCCCTTTGACCTCCCAGCCACCTGTTTATTTCCGTAGGCAGATATAGTACTTACCAAAGCTAGGAATGATGACACTGTTATTTACCTAGCAATGCAGGCAGACATAGTATTTTGGAACTAGTTAAGAACTAAACTGAAATATTACTCCTTCAAAAAACCTCACTCGTGCTTTTTGGAATTTTACAGAGGTTAAAAAATAATAATGCTACTGTCATCACTCTTCCTAGTAACACTCTCATGAGATGGATCACTTGTCAGTTGCACGTGTATAATTTTTACTTTCTGATCTGATGTTAATCTTTCCATTCATCACTGATGGGTTCGATTCCGAGCCCTTGGAACAGAGTCGGCCTATTACCAAGCTCACACCAGTCAAAAAAACACTCGAGTTAAGTCTCTACCCAGAATGCCCTTCTCCCTATTACCCCAAATCTCATTTGCCGCGTAGTCATAAAGCCGCGTTTCAGCCGAGCTCTCAGCTAAGTGATATTTGTGTAAAAATTTTTTGATATCTTCCTATTTTTCCAAACCTTTAGTATTGCTAGTGTCTTTTCTTCTAAAACCTTATTCTTTTCACTCTACCTGTTACCGTTGGTAAACTTCAAGTACCAATCTGCCTCTTCAACTCCGCCTTTCTCGGCTCTGACAGTATCAAAACCATCGATACCAACGCCTGATTTAGCACAGGTCCTGCCTCTGGCATCCGATCATAGATCTTACTACGCCTGTTTTGACTTCAGTACCTGTAGCCACTTCGGCTCAGGGCATGCCCTTAACTATGCCATCAGTTTCCATTTTGGAACTGACCGTTTCGGCTCAGAGTGCCACTTCAGCACCGAGCATTGTACCGACCTCACTGGGTCTGACCCCTTTGCTTCCGGTCTCAAAACTAGAGACTTCAGTGCCGGAAAACCTTGCATCACGGACCCGATACTTCCCCTCAGTAGACCCGTTTCTGGGCCAAGTGTATAGCCCATTCCTCGAACGCCCTGATTCTCCATCTGGAGTATCCACTAGATCCACCAGGAGCCTTTCGGAACATGACGTGCGTCTTGTGGACCAGCTGTTCATAGCCGGGGGGATTCCCTCACTTTCTAAAACCCATCCCACCTGCAGGACTTCGGTTGCCTTATCCATGGACTCCATCTTACACCCCTCCTTCAACCATCTCAGTTCCAAAGCCTTCTGCTATGACATCCTTTTTGGAACCCATCACTTTGGTGCCTACTCCACCTCCGAGTTTATCCCTTTGGTCTTCAGTTCCTGCCGAACCAGTCCTTCCTCAGTCTGGGGATTGGGGGATGGGCCCAGATGCTTGGGGTACGATGCCGACTCTCTCCTCGGTGCTTATGGCTGCATCCTTGCCGATCCTGCTTGAGGCTCCATCCATAGGGGTGGGTCCGCCGGTTGTCTTTCTCTGTTCCTGGCTCCCATCCCTCTTTGGGCGGGCCTGCCTTTCACGTGATTGAAAGGATTCTTGCTTCTGGCTGCATTCCTTTGATGTCGAAACCCCAGTTTTCACCCCCTGTGCTACAGACCACCCCCCAGGACACGGGGCAGAGAAGCCGCAGGACACCCCTGTTCAGGGTACACACTCTTCAGAGTCCTCCTCAAAGACTCCCACTGACGACCCCCTTCAAAAGATGTGCAAGAGGAAGCATGTGGATTTGCTTGAGGAGTCCTTAACTGAAGACACAGATTACGATGATGGTGAAGGGGCCCCCAATGTCACCTCCTGATGATGTCTCCTTTGGAGATATCCTGGAGATGTTAAAGCAGAGAGGTGACTGGAAGCCCTCCAACCCTTCATCTGAGGAGTCCATGTTCCTGCAGGTTTTTCGTGCCTGGCCTTCTACTTCTTGGGTGACCCCTCCTGCCGACAAGCTCGCCCAACTTGTCTTGCAGCACGAGTGGAAAAACCCTGATTCCATTGAGGCGATCCGCCGGAGACCAGACAATTCTTTCCCCTTCCAAGGAGAACCAGCACTGGTCCAAAGGGTTACCAGTTGATGCTATGGTGGTGGTGGCGGTGGCCACGAAAAAGGACTTGGCTGAGGAAAGTCCCGCTGTCTACCCTCCCAACAGGGGTCCTCTGGCTTTGGACAGACTTGGGAAGCATGTTTTTGCATTGGGGACCTTTGCAATACTATCCCTGAATTATTTGGGATATTTTACGAGGCTCCAGTGGGCCTTTATCTCCGAACTCTCTTGGATGCTCGCAGGAGAGCTGTCTGACGAGGCCAGGGACAAAGTGGCCTCACAGCTCGCAACCCTGGAATCAATATCCAACTCGTCCATGAGGTTGCTCTCACACGCGACTGAAGGGGCGGCTAGAGCTGCGGGTTCGGTTATTGTTATGAGGCGTCATGCCTGGATGCGCATCTGTGACCTAGCAGATCCCTTCAAGTCTTCCTTTCTTAAAGCTCCCATCGAAGCTTCGTCCCTTTTTGGCTCCACAGTGAAGGGCACACTAGCCAGGTGCAAGCAAGATGGAAAAACCCTGTCTGCCGTAGGCCTATGGTTTTCCAACCTTCAGTGTACCTTCTCCAGGAATCAGAGGAGTGGGAAAATGTGGCATAAGAAATCTCAGGGTCCTTTCTGTCCCACATGTGGTGATACTCCCAGAGGCAGAGAGGTAACAGTTCTGGAAGATGCCCCTATAGAGGCAGAGGGGGTGCTTGCAACCAAGGCTCCAGGGACTCCTTCCCTGGACAGCCTTATCAGCGCTCCTGAGGGGTGGCCCGATTACTTACCTCTGGAAGCAGTCCGGGGTTGTTTCTCTCTACACCAAGCTGCCTGGCAGTCTATCACCACCAGTAGTTGGGTGCAGAACATTATCACCAGAGGTTACACCATTCCCCTTTGTCAGCCAAAATTTCCAAGAAAACTTCCCGACGTTCCACCCAGTCAAAGGGAAGAAGCAGCTTCAGAGATTATAAAGCTGTCTCAACAGAGTCTCATCCAACCAGTTCCACCAGACCAGCGTGGCTCCAGATTTTACTCAAGATTCTTTTTGGTGCCAAAAAAGACAGGGAACTGGAGACCCATTTTGGATCTCAGCAGTTCAAACAAATCTGTCACCCACACCGAATTCTAGATGTTCATGGTTCAGTCCATCCTTCCATTTTTAAGAGAAGGCAATTGGATGGGCTCTGTAGAGCTCCAGGATGCATATTATCACATTAAGATGGAAAAACGCTCCAGGAGTCTGCTTTGCTTCCAGCTACTTGCCAGTCATTACCAATTCCTTGCCCTGCCGTTCGGTCTCTCTACAGCCCCCAGTGTGTTCACAAAATGCATGGCAGTGGTAACAGCTCACTAGAGACTAAAAGGATTCTGGGTATTTCCATATCTAGACGACTGGCTCTTTACTGCCCCCACCAAGCATCTTCTGGTAACAGCGCTACAACATACTCTCTCTCTGCCAGAATTGTTGGGAATAATGATACATTGGGAGAAATCAAATCTTATCCCTACACAACTAATAGAATTCATTGGAGCAGTGTTCAATACTCAGTCCTGTCTGGTATCACTCCCACTTCACAGACTCCATCGATTGAGGCTTCAACTCCGAGTGATTCTTTCTCAGACATCAGCCTCTGCAAGAGAAGTTCTTCAAGCCCTAGGTTCTTTGGCTGCATCAATTCCAATAGTGCCTCTAGCAGAGCTACATATGCAAATTCTGCAATGGCTCCTTCTGTGTCAATGGTTCCCAAACTGTCATCCCCTGGATTACAGGATTCGAATAAACAACTCCTGCAAACAGGATGAGGCCAGACATAGATCTTTGGAGCTGCCCATTTCAACCCTCCCAGCCCACAGCTATTGTGACATGGATGCTTCCTTGATTGGGTGGGGGGCCATTTCCAGGTAAAGACTGTCCAAGGCACATGGTCCACCTCAGAGGCTCACTTGCATATCAGTGTTCTGGAACTGAGAGCAGTACTGTTAGCGTTGGCAGGCATTCCATTTCCTGATTGGGTGGGGGGGGTGCATTTCCAGGTAAAGACTGTCCAAAGCACATGGTCCACCTGCATATCAGTGTTCTGGAACTGAGAGCCATGCTGTTAGCGTTGCAGGCATTCCATTCGCCTCTCCCCTGTGGGACAGTTGCAGTTCAGTCAGACAATATGTCAGTGGTCTGGTACATCAACAAGCAAGGAGGAACCAAGTCCTACCCCCTATGTCAAGAAGCCATGAGAATTTGGCAGTGGGCAATAGCTTCCAACCGCTTTCTGATAGCAATGCATATCCCGGGGAGCTCCAACGAGATTGCGGACAAACTGAGCAGATGGATCCTCATGCCCCGCGAATGTTCCCTCAACCCCCGTGGTGGCATCTGTAATCTTCAGCCACTGGAGCCAGCCTTGCTGCGATCTTTTTGCTTCCCCATCAAACACCAAGTGCAGCAGCTAGTTCGCCCTACTTCCCCTGGAGGGGGAGTCACTGATGGACGCTCTGATCCACGATTGGCCCATGAGACTTCTGTACGCCTATCCTCCCATTCTTCTGATCCCACAATTTCTAAAGAAAGCTCTTCGGTTGCAATGCAAGGTGATCCTCATAGCCCCATTCTAGCCTCGACAAGTTTGGTTTCCCTTTCTTTGGCCTCGCTTAGTATGCCCGCCATGGATTCTGGACCCTCTACCAGCTCTGATCACTCACTCCCAGGGGTTGAGTCACCCAAACCTGTCCAGTCTCTAGCTGACAGCATGGTTTCTCCACTTCCACGAGTCGCCAGGCAAGCTAATCTCTCCTCCCCTGTTTGAGACATCATTCTGGCCTCAGACAAGCCGTCCACCAGTAGACTATATCAGGATAAATGAAAAAGGTTCTCCATCTCGTCCAAGGATAACATGCTAGGCCCGTATTCGGCTCCAGTTGCTGCAGTGCTTCAATATTTGGCTAAGTCTTTTTGATAATGGAGCCTCTGCCTTTACAGTACGAGTGCATCTAGCAGCAATTTCCACAATGGTGTAGATGGTACCCCTCTCATCTCTTTATGCCTCTGCAAGGCTTTCCTCAAGGGGGACCTCGCAATTCAGGCCTCCTCTCAGACAGCCCGTGGAAGCATGGAACCTCACTTTAGTCCTCCAATCTTTGACTCAAAAGCCCTTTGAGCCTGCTGCTAAGTGTGACCTAAAGTTTTTGTCTTGGAAATCATTTGCTGCAGGCATTGTGCATCAAGAGGCCCTATCTAGTCTTTCATAAAGATAGTGCATCACTTCGGATGAACTCATCCTTTCTTCCCAAAATTGTTTCTGAATTCTCTATTAACCAGTCCATTGATCCACTAGTGTTCTTTCCGAATTTTGCCAATAGAGGAGAATATTGCCTTCACTCCTTAGACGTACATAGACAATTATGATTTTACCTAGACAGGTCCAAACCTTATCTGTAAATCTGAACAGCTTTTCATCTCCTTTTTGGGACCCAAAATGGGAGAGGCTGTTTCCAAGGTTACATTATCAAGATGGCTAAGGGACTGCATACATGCTACCTATATCCTCCATAATGAATTAATGTCAAAAGTTAAAGCCCACTCCACTAGATCTATGGCAACTTCTATAGCATTCCATTCCAGGGCATCCACGGATTACATCTGCGCAGCAGCCACTTGTGCTAAGCCTCGTATCATTACAGATTGGACCTGGTCTCCAGGGGGAGAGCTGCCTTCGGCTCAATGGTACTCAGGAATGTTCTTCCATAAGGGCCACCCATGGACCTTAAGGTAGCTTGGGATTCTGGCCCATCCGTGATGAATGGAAAGAAGATTAACATCATCGGATAAAGAATTTGTCTTGCCATAACGTTCCATCTGTGTTGTTCATCTTCTTTCATTCATCACTTCCCATCCTCTTTCCCCTCTAGGGCTCCTGGGGAATGCTTTGGGTCTAAGTGGTGCACTAGGGTACTTGCGTAGAAGTGGCCTCGACTTTACTTACTTTTCTTAGCAATCTCGATCTGAGGTAACAGGGAGAAGGGCATTCTGGGTAGAGACTTAGCCTGAGAGGTTTTTTTTTGGCTGGTGCGAGCTTGGTAATAGGCCGACTCGGTTCTGAGGGCTCGGAACCAAACCCATCAGTGATGAATGAAGATGGTACATTATGGTAAGATATAACAACTTTTTTTTAACTAGTTTTTCATTCTTATTCCCTACATTAAGATCAAATTACCAAAGTGCTAATCTGTCTCAGAGTTTACCACTGAAGGTGCAACATATTTAATGTACTGCTTCCTAGACTTTAATATGGGCTAGCTCCTTGTAGCTGTCTTTTCTTCCAGTAATCTCATTTACAAACTACACATGCTAAAGTATTGCAGTTTACTCATCTGTCAAAACTGTAGGGAACACCATTGAGCAACACACTTCTGTAATTAAATAGTTGCCAGTTACACCTTGAGCAGTTCTGCATTAAAATACCCTTCATTTTCAAACTTCTCCATGAGTTATTCTCTTAACCTGTTTGAAATAAGTTGCTGGTTAAATGCCATGCTTATATGCGAGTTCTGAAGGAGTGCATCTCCTTAGGCCACCTTTTTAAACCAACTTACTAAGGAAAAAAAAACATTCAATAAACTGGCCATGTCTTGTGAAATAAAATTCCATAAAACGTGATCAGTAAGCAGATGACCAACAAGAAAAGAATAAAGTCCCAGTAAACGTAATTGTGTTCTGCGTGATGGGTGGTGTATTATTACTTGTGAGCTCATAGCTACAACTGTATTTGCCCTTTCCACTGTATACACTGTTTATTATCTCTTTGTTTTACTGTTTAAATTTGAATGTAGGCTTATGCATTTATTTTATTTCCATATATGTGCACTGTGTTTTAACTAGTATTTCGTCTGCTTTAAACACTGATATTAACTGAGTTATGGATATATGCTTCATTAATGTAAAGTTATTGTAATCATATTTGCTTATTGCTGTTTGATTTAATGTTCTTATTCCTTCATAATTGTTTTGCTTTTGCCTTACTGGCCTACATTATGGTTGAAAAAAGATCTTTGAAAGTAGTTCACTTACCCATTTAAGAAATTGCTAAATAAATCCTGATGTTGAAATATCTTGTGCCATGGTGCTCACTCAACTGTACTTACCTATATATAGTACTCAGTTTCTAGATTTAAAAGGCTGTTTATAATGTATTGTTTCTGACCCCCCCCCCAAATATTTCTGTAGACAAGCTAAAAGGCTCCTGGGGCAGATTGTGGAGCGGTGTCGGAATGGTCAAGGGTTCCATAATGACTTGGATGGGAGCAGTGCTGTTCAGGAAATTCGGATACCAGCTACTAAAGTGGGACTGGTGATTGGTAAAGGAGGAGAGACAATAAAACAGCTGCAGGTGTGTATTAAGTGTTAATTCAGTCCATCTTTGTAGGAGTAAATTGTGACTGCAGTTGACAAATTTAGAATTGTGTATTTCTGTTGTACATTGGTCTTGGAATGTCTTGCAGTTGTCTCAACCAGAGTATGTTTTATTTTTGTGTTAAATTGCCAGTTGCAGGCCAGCTGAGAAATATTTAAAAATAGATAAAATTTGTCTTAAATTATTAATCACATAATTTGAGGAATGTAGCTCATGGTATGAGTATTGCAGAACACATACATTAATCTGGCCAGTGACTGGCCAAGATTCCTTAGACAGCGCTGTGTTGCCGTAATTTTTCCATGGGGGCAGCAATTGCATTTCCTTTAACTGGGTATGACCACTGAGCACAAGTGTCCCTTTCCAGGGGGTGACCAGAGCGTGTTGTCTGATTAAGTTACTTGTTGAGAGTCACAGTAGGCAGATGGAAATGGAAGGATTTGAACACTTCCCTGAGGAGGGAGCTTGTCAACAGCTTAGAGCCTTAATCCTCCACATTAACTGTGACAGTTTAATGATAGCTTTTTTGACAGTTTATAAACTGACAAATGATGGCAATTAATAGCATCTCTAATAATATAGTTAAGTTAATAACCTGTAGCTCTCTTTAAAACATTAAGTTACTATGCAACTGCTGGTAAAGGGTTAAATGAAAATATTCCTCTGAAACCTGCCCTTATGTCACGTGATCTCAGACGCTAATTTTGAGTTGATTAAATAGAGCTGTTGTGTTGCAGTATTTAGATCTGATTAAGCATCCTTTGGTGATGCAAAATCACTTATCTCTCGTTTTACATTTGATTTTTATATGTTTTTATGTGTTTTTTTCAACATTAAAGTGTTTGAAGCCATCCGCTTGAGCAGACTTATTTTTATTTTCTGGATTTACATGCAACTAGAGGTCGAGAGTGCGCTTTTACTTGACAAATTATTTATAACTGGCAGCAGTGCTGTATGCGTATGTTGGCTGTTGTGGTATTGGCTTGAATTGGTTGCAAGACGCAGGATTCCTGAATGTCATGCACTAGTTTCCATATGCAAGCTTTCCTGGTGAGTGTTAGCTTTTTCTTAAAAGTTTAACTTATTTTGTTCCTAGCTTAGTGTAGAACATAGAACTTTTTCCGACCCTATTTTTTTTTCCTTCTTATTAAAAAAAACGTTGGTTCTCCTTTTTGCTGGCCTGCCTTCCCCCTTCCCTAGTGTTTGTGTAGTTGTTTTTTTGTTTTTGTTTACTTAACTAGTTATTTAGACTAAAATAATTATTATTTTAGTATTACTAATTTTGCTGACAGGGTATAACTGTGTGTTTGGGTGTGTGTTAGTGTACCCCTGTCGGTTAGAAAATGTCAAAACTGTGGCTTCACCGGCTCGGCGGGCGAGGTTATTATCGAATACCGGTCTCGGCCGACAGGCACTAGCCCAGATGCTGCAGAACCCGACTCATCAGTTGGTGCCTGCCCGGTCCATCAACTCTTTCCTCTCGACTCTCTTTTTGGAGGCAGGGGGGGTCGTCGGAACCTGAGAGTGGGTAGTTACCGAGACCGAGACAATTGTGTTCGCCCGCCCGTCGGCCCGCTTTCCTTCTTGGAATCTCGGACCTCGGGACTTCCCTCGTCGGGAGGGGTGAGTGGCACGACCCCCCCCCCTCCCCCCCTCCTCTCTCTCCTTCGGGTGGTGAGTTGAAGCACATTGACTCACCTGGAGTCATCACGTCGGACACAGATCTGGATGATCTGGAGGTTCCCCCTCCCCTCTGAAGAGATGTCTCTCATTGACATTCTGGAGATCCTGAAACAGACCATCAGACAAGCAATTTTATCGCCACAAAGAAGGAACTGGCTGATCCTTCTCGTCTGTCCATCCACCCACAATTCCATATCCAACTGCCTGGATGCTTCACGAACCCTTTTGATGGATCATCTCTTTGGTCCTCAAAGAAAAAAAAAACCCCTAGGTGCGAGGACTGATGGCAAGACCCTTTCTTTGCCGCCCCAAAGGCCAGAAGGGTGGGAAGATGTGGGAACCAGGCAATCGGGAAGCCTTTCCTGACAAGCCCTTTCAGCATCCCTGAGGCTATCCCTGACTCAAGACAAATGGGTACAGTCCATCAGGATATAGCAGCTTTGGAAATTTCAAAACTGCTTGCAAAAGAGCAATTCAGTCAGTGCCAGCAGACCAACAAGGATCCGGAATCTACTCAAGGTTCTTTTTAGTTCCAAGAAAACAGGGGACTTTTGAATCTCAGTGTCTTGAACAAATCAGTCCTGCAATCCATTCTTCCCCTTTGGGCAAAGGGAACTGGATGTGCTCTATAGACCTATCACATAAAATGAACAGCAGAAGATTCCTCCGCTTCAGGCTGGGAACCAGTCATTTTCAATTCAGGGCCCTGCCCTTTGGTCTCACCACTGCCCCCGGTGTTTACCAAATGCATGGCAGTGGTAGCTTCTCACCTGAAGGATTCCAGGTGTTTCCATATTTTGGCTTCTCACAGCTCCCACCAAGCATCTCCTTCTGATGGCCAGAGATTATACTTTTCGCTTTGTCAAAAACTGGGTATTTCAATAAGTCTGTTTTGTAAATTTAGATACTATAAACATGAAGGATATCAGACATTCACAAATTGGTGTCACTTCTCAACAACAACAGAGCCAAAGCCAGGTTAGTTCTAAAGGTGTTGGGAATCATGGCTCCTTCCATTGGCCAGATACCACATGCGGATCCTTCAGTGGATGCTTTTCTCAATGGTCATACCAGGAACTTCCAATGTCCCACACCATTATGATCACGCCCACGCAAAAAGCATCTCATGTGGTGGATGTCTTCCCCAGCTCCTGTCGGAAGACCATTTGTTCCACCCTCCGGTTGCTACTCTGACAACGGATGCCTGGGGCATTATCAGGGCAGGACAGTCCAGGGCATATGGTAACCAAACGAATGACACTTGCACATAAATGTTCTGGAGATGAGAGCAGTGCTTTTAGCCCTTCAAGAAATCCAGACAGACAATATGTCTGTAGTGTGGTACATCAACAAACAAGGCGGAACCAGATCATACCCCTGTGTCAAGCACTCAGACTGTGGCAATGGGCGATTTCTTCTCAGCGAAGTCCAATCACATTGCGGACAAGTTGAGCAGAGCTATACTCATGCTTCACGAGTGGTCTCTGATAGACTCTGTAGTGAGAGAGATATTTCTCAAGTGGGGTCAGCCTTGCTGTGATCTTTTGCTACTCCCCAAAACAGCAAGTGCAGAGAATACTTCACTCTATTCGCCAACCCAGCAGGGACGCCTAGTCCAAGCTTGGCGGGACTTCTGTATGCATTTCCTCCTTTCCCTCTGATCTCTCTCAATACACAAGCTATAGCTCAGAAGAAGGATTGATTCTCATCATTGCTGGCCTGGACAAGTGTGGGTTCCCTTCTCCTCCTCCTCTGATCTCTCATACAGAACAGAAAGCTATCGCTCAGAAGGCCTCATTGATTCTCATTGCTCCTTTACTGGCCTCACAATCCTTCTTCATCCTGGACCTAGTTCCAGATCTTTTGATCCACCAATCGGGTCAGTTTCATCTCTGAACCTCACTGCTTGGTTCCTCCAATTCCAACCGTAGCCAGGCTTCCTCAATTATCTCGTTAGAGATATATTGATAGCTTCCATAAATCTTCCACTCGAAGATTTATTTGAGTAAGTGGAAACGCTTCTCATATTGGGCACAAGGAAAGGACATAGATCCTTTCACCCGCCATCCAACTAGTCCTTGATTTTCTAGCTGGACTCTTCCATGCAGGTTCATCTCCATCTACTCTTACGCTTCAATTGGCAGCTATTTCTAATTTTCATGTGGGCATTTCTGTATCTGCCCTAATGTCCCACAAACTTTGCAAAGCCTTTTGAAAGGAGTTTTTCTTCTCAGACCTCCTATAAGAAATCCTCCTTCTCCTTGGGACCTAAATTTAGTTCTTGCTTCTTTGATTCTTCCCCTTCGAACCTGCAGCTTCATGTTCCTTGAAATTATTATCATGGAAAACTCTCTTTCTGGTGGCTATCACATCAGCTAGAAGAATTTCAGAACTTCAAGCACTCAGTTGTCGCTCCCTTATCTTTTTGTTCCATAAGGACAGAGTTTCTTTTGCCTAAGGTGGTTTCAACATCAAATCTAAACCAAAGCAATGACCTTCCTGTCTTTTTCCAGGCTGTATTCAAATAGGTCTGAACAAAAATTACACTGCCTGGATGTTCATCGTCAATTAAGGTACTACTTGGACAGGACTTAAACAATTCAGAAAATCTGATCAGCTGTTTGTCTCCTATGCGGAAAGCAGAAAGGGACTTCCAGTTTCAAAGGTATCATTATCCAGATGGCTAACATCTCTGATTACCCTTGTTTATGAGATTAGACACCAAAACTGCCTAATAAACCTAAAGCCCATTCCACCAGAGCTTTGGCTACTTCTCTAGCCTTCAGACAGACCTGCTATTGACACCATTTCCCAGCAGCTGCTTGGGCTTTCCTCCACTTTTATTTCCCATTATAAGTTGGATTTAGCTTCTAGGCATAGAGCTAATTTTGGTTCCACTGTTCTCAGGAGTCTGTTCCGTTAGGCCCACGGGACAAAGGTGCTAGGGACGCTGTCCCCCCATCAGAATGAACTTCCCCTGGCCTGGACAGACCTAGAGGAGTTGTGATCGTGACCTCTTTCTACCACCTCTTTCTTAGTCATATGCTATTATGCATATTTCTTGTTTCAGGGTGTAGGTCACCCTTCTTCTTCCTGTTGTTAGAGGTGGATTCTTTTTTACAGTTATACTGTTACTGTTATAAGCTGGGGTTAGCTTACAAACGAGATCTGAGGTAAAGCATTGTGGGATATAAGGGGAGCCTCGAGCCGGTGGAACCAACTCGAAGCTTTTTACAGTGGCGGAGTCGCAAGGTCGGCTCCGAACCCATCCAGCAAGAAGAAGGCGAGAAGAAGACAACTAACATGGAACGTTATGGTAAGAACATAACTTCTATTTTCATGTATTGGGCATGTATTAAAGCATTTACAAAATGGTATGCAATTCTGAAAGCTGCTTTTCATTGTTTGCAGTTGGACAGTTTTCAGTTCTAGTCATTGCTGAATCTGTGAGAGGGAGAATCGGTCACGTTCGTACTACAGCTGTCAAAAAGGGGTGGGGGATGTAAGCAGATATTGGTTTCCCTGTACGCTGTCCACACTAAAACTTCCAATTCTTTATGAACATAGAAACTCGCAATCTAGTTTTAAAACCTTTGTTGTGTTCTGACAGTAACAAATTACTATTAGAGGTATCCTCTTGATATTTCATTGTAAGTTAATACTACTGTGAATGTGCAGATTTTTGCATTCATCTAATGGGAAGGGGCCAGACATAAGTAGGGTATTAGATGCTTTTTTTTTCATTCCTTCCTTGTGCTTTTGTTTTGTCACTCCTTCCCACACACATTTTTTAAGTTCTGCTTATACGCATTTCCCTTCCTGCACCTGTAATTGAGGAGTTCTGTACTGTGTGAAGAGGAGTTGGTGTCTCCAGTTCTGCTTGTTGGTATACAATGTAAGAAAGATGACAGGGTGATGATGAGCATGTTTCTTTGTTTACTGAGGTAATGCAACAAAGACTGCAGCACTCAAACAAAAAAAAATGTGTTTGGATAAGTTAGGCAGTCATATATTCCGTTTAACATATTGTATTGAGTGCATGCTATACGTATTTAAGTTGCTCTGAAATGGCGCATGGATTCTTAAGTACTTAATTAGGCATGCAGTCCAGGAGACCATTGAGGAGTCTATCCAAATTTCCCAGTAGTCCCAGAGCACTGTGTGGTTGAGTGATTTGCTTGTAGTCACGCAGTAGGTGAGTAGAGACTTGAGGTACTTAACCCTTGACTGCAGGAAGTAGCTCGTTATCTGGTCACAGCCTTACTACTCTGGGCTAGCTGCCAGACTGTTTTTTTGACTCTGAAATGAAGAACAAGTAAATCCATTCCCACCCATGCTTATAATCAAGGTGTACCCTGCAGTCCATTTGGTTTCTAAATGGTTATTCTAACTCCTTGCCTGCCAGCATTTTGCTACTGAACTGCACAGTGCCTCACTACTAATGACCAAACAAGCTTCCCTGAAGGCTCTTTCATAAAAGCAGTTTAAATGTGCAGAAACATATTTTAATTGGGCAAGTAAAGCTGTGATTTATTTTGTTTGTTTTAGCACATAAAGCTCTTGTCACATGTGTAGTATTACAGTTGAGTTAAGCTGCGATCAGTGTGATCTGTTATTCATGTGCATCCTAGTGCAGGAGGTTGGTACAGACATGTTGGCCTGTTCAGTTATCTTTGTTTCAGGCTTTGCACCTCTTTGCTGAGAAAGCAGAAGAGTTAAGACCAGAACATCTTGCAGAGTGATATTACTTGACCTGTTTTGCTTCTGTGAAGCATTAGTCATAGTTCACTTTTTTTTGTACTAGAGGGGAAATTTATTCCAGCCTTTCATTGGAGGTATTGAAGGCCTGAAATTCCCTCACTCCTGTTATTGCAGATTATAGAGTACAAACCAGGATATGTGCAATGATTTTGTCCTTTTGGCTTGTGATGAAGTTGTACTTGCCCTTCAGGGTTGTGCTTTTTATGTAGGGATTGGAATTGGATAGGACACTAGATCCCAGGTACAAGAAAAAAAATAAAGGTGCAGCTTTAGTTTGTATACTCACTGCTGTATACGACAAATGTTCAAATCTGCAGGTAGATCGCTGTTCACATTTTCCACTATTTTTTTATTCTTGCATGTGCATGGAGATTTGGTGTAATATGGTTGGTTATGTGGGGCATTTTAAATGGAGTAGGGTCCAAAGCATCCATTTAAGTCTCTTAACTAACCCTGTTTATGGCAGGTATGCAGCTCTGATGTTGCAGTAGTAAACAATATTGTTATGCTGAGGTTTTGCTATGCAGTATTCTCTTTTAATGTCATTGTCTAATTGGATCAGTCATGCTTGTACCACTACATTTTTGAGCATTGTTTCATGCCTTTGTACAAAACATGTTAAAATGTGTCATCAACGTACTGACTTTTCTTTGTGTATGAAAGTTATGCATTTTACTGTTTATAGTTACATTATTTTATTTACAGGATAAAACGTTGTGGCTGAGATATTTTAGACAGGAAAATAATACAAGAGGGAAGATTTCATTATTTGTGGTGGAGGGCGATTTCAGTTGGTAAGACAAGGCAGTAGAAATACTTGAGGGTGGACATTTGTAATAATTGTGTGTAGTAGCAAACTTCAGGAAAAGGAAGCTCTTGATGCATAGCTGAAATAAAAACCTTTAGTGGCTTTTAAGCTTCTTTCGCACTAATTATAGACTCTTAAGTTGGTACAAATCCTAATGTTCTTCGTGTTTCACTGTTGGAGTCATCACACTTGGGTTATCTGCCTGCAGGTAGCCCTCAGTCGGCCTGAATACCAGAGTCTTAGTATTTCTGCATCGGATGCTATCGCTTGTTCCATGACGTCAGGTCGTCAGGGGTATAAAAACAGGCAGCCAACGCCATTACATCAGTAAGCAGTTCGCAAGTGCCAGTCGGCCGCTACCTAAAATTTTCGTTTTTCGAGTTGATAATCCTGAAGTCTTCTAAAGCTAAGTACCCTGTTGTGGATCCTTTTTTCTTGCTCTAACCAATGTCAGAAAAAGTTAACAATTGTCTTTCCTGTGGAAAACAAATACCTCACAGAGATTTTCATTCTTACTGCATCACCTGTTTAGGCCCAGACCGCGACGTTCCTCGCTGTTGGTTTTGTGCCTTGTTTAACTCCCGAACCATTCGTCGTCGGGCTATTTTTGTTGCTAAATTCTTTCGTGCTCGTTCTCCATATTACGAAGTGGCTTCGGTAAGCCATCTGACTACTGATCTTCTGAAAAAAGTGCAAAGACAGACAGACCGCATAGGTCAAAAACTGCCGACGCTTTATTTAAGGTAGTCACCAGTCTGCTGGTACTCACCAAGGCTCCTTTGCAGCCCCTGATGCCCGTTTCTATGGATTTGCAGGCCTCTGCTGAGACCCATTTGGAGTCCAATATGCCACGAGATGCTTCATCAACTATGGAACCAGCAGATGTCTCTACCTTGGATGGGTCCAGAGCCGCTGTGCAGGCACTGACTTCTGAGGGTGTATTCAGACCTACCGATGTTCGAATCAAACCAACAACTTCTTTTTTAGTCAAAACTATTGAGTTTCTTAAGCCCAGAGTGTGCACTATGCCTAGAAAACCGACGACCAAAGCGCATGCTCAGGCCCCCATGCCTCAAAAACAAATGCTTACAATGGCTGAAGACCTTATAACCCTAATTAGGGGAAGCCAGCCTTCCCCTGCTAAGAGACCAAAAATTGAGTCTTTCTGATTCTGCAGACCATGAGTCCAGTGACTCAGACCCTTCTGATTACCAGGACATACCCTTATCTACCTTTGAGGATGCAGAGGAATCCATTCCCTCTGCCTCACCTCCAGAAATTTTTCTTTTGGTGAAACCTTGCATACTTTGAGAGTATTTCCATTGGGAATGCCAGGATTATCCTCAGTCCAAAAAGAGACTCAGAGATTTTTTAGAGCTACCTCAGCTCAGGCCTTTAGCTCTTCCCCCTGTCCTTGATGTTGTGGATGATGATTTCTTGGAATCCAGTCTTACTCCAGACACTTTACCACCGGCCCCTAGAAAACCTGACAGGTACTACAGAGTACCTGCATCTCACAAATTTCTCTAAGAATCCTACTGTGGATCCAGAGACCATTTCCCAGTGGCCTAAAGGTATTAAGGCTACTACAGCCAAAAACCATACTCCTTCAGACAGGGATTCCAGAGCTTTAGACAGATGGGGTAAGAAGGTATATACCTCTGCAGCTCTGGCCATCCGGGCATTGAATTGCCAGTTTCATATGTTGAAGAATCAGCAACATATGGAAAAAATTAAACAAAAAATGGTGTTACTTCCAGATTGTGCAGAAAATAAAGATTTGCAAGAGTTAATGCATTCTGCAAACCAAGTTAGTAAGCATACTTTGCAGTGTGGCTTTGATGCCCTAGAAGCATCTTGCAGAGCTGCAGTCACTGGATCTATACTGAGAAGGCATGCTTGGCTGAATGAACAAACCTTGCCAGACCATATTAAATCAAAATTACTAGACGCTCCTTTAAATCAGGACTGTCTGTTTCGCACCAAAGCTGAAGAGGTTCTTAAAAAGATGGAAGAAAAAGCTATATCTATGCAAATTGTTAAAGATTTCTTACAACTACAACCACCTAGATTTAGTAGGCATTGGCCTTCAAAAAAAATGGTCTTTTCCAGTCCCTTCCAGGCCTTCTCAGGCCAAGCCCAAGGGCAGCAGCCCACCAAGACTTCAGTCTCAGGTTATGCACAGATCTAAGCAATGGAGTGCTCCCATGTGCAAAACAGAAAGTAGTACACCACCATCCTGTGGTAAAATGGCACAGTGACTTATCCTTACCTCTTCCAAGCCTTGCCCAAGCACTTGCACCTTTAGGAGGGAAACTTGCCCTGCATGCCAAAAACTGGGAATACATTACCCAAGACAGATGGATTGTAAACATGGTTTCCCAGGGATACAGATTCCACTTACACTCAATCCCAACCTTAAGCGGATAGCCAGACCTCCCCCAAACCACTGGGCAGAGGCCCAAAAGCAAGTACTTTCTCTTTTCAGCATCAAGGCTATTCAGCCTGTCCCAGCAGAACAAAGGGGACAAGGTTTTTATTCCAGACTGATGTTTTTCGTGTTTCACTGTTACATTCATCACATTTGGGTTATCTGCTTGCAGTAGTCCTCAGTTGGCCTGATAAACAATGTCTTGAGTCCTTTGTTGGTTGCTGTCTCTTCTTCCGTGACGTCAGGTCGTCAGGAGTATAAAACATGCAGCCGACGTCATTATTACATCAATCTTTCTTGCCGTACGGTGCCCGAAGCAGAAGCAGTTCGCAAGTGCCGGTCGGCTGACTCCTGAAATTTTCGTTTTTGAGTTTCAGAACCGAAGTCTTCAAAAAGCTAAGTACCCCATTGGGGATCCTTTTTCTTGCTCTAAACGGATGCCAGTAAAAGTAAATAATTGAATTTCTTGTGGAAAGCAAATACCTCAAAGATTTTCATTCGTACTGTATTCCGTGCCTAGGCCCTGACCACTGCGTACCCCGCTGTCGGTTTTGTGCCTCATTTAAACCACAAACTGTCCATCGTCGGTATATTTGCTCTTCTAAATATTTTGGTGCTCTGTTCAGTTATCCTGATATGTTTTTGGTATGCCATCCGACTACTTACATTCCGAAAAAACGCAAAGATAAAGACAGAGACAGACTGCCTAGGTCCAAAGCTGCCGATGCTTCTCCTAAGCCAGACGCCAGTACTCCATGAGGCGCTTTTGCAGCCCCTGATACCCGCTACTTCAGATTCACAGGCCTCTACTGAGACCCATTCAGAGTTTGGTATGCCGCGAGATGCTTTAACTGTGGAACCTGCAGATGTCTCTACCTTGGATGGGTCCGGTGCCGCTGTGCAGGCGCCGGCTTCTGAGGGTGTAGTCAGGCCTACTGACTTGCATATTAAACCAATGCCATTTTCTTCTTCAATGCCTAAAACTCGAACCATGCCTAGAAAACTGACACCCAGACCGCGCATGGTCAGGCCTCTATGCCTAAAAATCAAATGATAAGAATGGCTGAAGACCTTATTACTTTAATCAGGGGAAGCCAACCTTCCCCCTCTAACTCACCTAGGACCGAGTTTGCTTATGATACTTCTGACCAGGATTCTGAAATTTTTGCTTCCTCTGATGACCAGGATTTACCCTTATCTACCTATGAGGATTCTGATGCAGAGGAATCTATTTCCTCTGCTTCCCCTCCAGAGGATTTCTCTTTTGGTGAAACCTTGCATACTCTCAGGGAGCATTTTCATTGGGAAAGTCAGGATTTCTCTAATTCTAAAAAGAGGCTTAGGGATTTCTTACTCCTGACCCAGCACAGGCCTTTAGCTATACCTCCTGTACTCGACATTGTTGATGATGCCTTTTCGGAATCTAGCATAGCCCCTGACTCTCTACCTCCTGCTCCCAGAAAACCTGATAGATATTACAGGGTTCCTGACTCTCACAAGTTCCTTTTCATAAATCCTGCTGCAGATCCTGAAACCATTTCACAGGGACCCAAGGGCATTAAAGCTGCTACTGCCAAAAGTCCTACCCCCTCTGATAGAGACTCCAGGGCGCTGGATAGATGGATGTAAGAAGGTATACACTTTTGCAACTTTGGCCATTAGGGCCTTGAATTGCCAGTTTCATATGTTAAAGTATCAGCAGCATATTATTGGATTGCTTAAACAGAAAATGATGATGATTCCTGACTGTGCTGAAAACAAGGATTTTCAGGATTTAATGCATTCTGCTGAACAAGTTGGAAAACATACTTTGCAATGTGGTTTTGATTCACTATAGGCATCTTGCAGGGCTGCTGTAACTAGGTCTGTACTTAGAAGGCATGCTTGGCTTAAGGAGCAATCCTTGCCAGATCATGTTAAAGCAAAATTACTGGATGCGCCCTTAAATCAGGACCGCCTGTTTGGCAACCAGGCAGAAGTAGTTCTTAAAAAGATGGAGGAAAAGCTAAATCTATGCAAAGTGTTAAAGTTTAACAAGTACAACCTCCAAGATTTAGTAGGCATTGGCCTTCTTAGAATTGGTCCTTTCCTGCCTCTGACAGACCTTGTCTGTCCAAACCCAGATCCAGCAGAGCACCCAGGCTTCAGTCTCAGGAGACGCAGAGGACTAAGCAGTGAGGGGCCTCCACTTGCAAATCTGGGAGTAATAAAACTCCCCCCTATGGTAAACTGTCTCAGTGACTTCTTTTTAAAACTTCCAAGCACTTCTCAAATGACTGCCCCTTTTGGGGTGCACTTCATGCAAAGAACTGGGGACTTATTACCCAGGACAAATGGGTTTTAAATAGTGTCCCAAGGATACAGATTTCATTTCCACACGTTACCAACTCCAAACGGTTGGCCGGATCTACCTCCAAATCAGTGGGCAGAGGCCCAAAAGCAAGTACTCTCTCTTAAACATAGGGGCTATTCAGTTGGTACCAGAAGAGGAAAAGGGCAAGGTTTCTACTCTAGACTTTTCCTGGTACCCAGAAAAGACCATTCATGGCGTCCTATCCTGGACCTGTCTACTCCAAACACCTTTTTGGTGATTCCAAAATTCTAGATGCTGACTCTTCACCAGTAGCTTCCTATGCTAGACAAAGATGCCTGGTTGTCAACACTAGATTTAAAGGAAGCAGACCTGCACATCCCAATCAGGGAATCTTGCAGAAGATACCTACGCTTCAAAGCAGGCTACACACACCGTCAGTTCTCTGCACTGCCCTTTGGCTTATCTACTGCACCCAGGGTATTCACAAAGTGCCTAGCTCCAGTCATTGCATTTTGCAGGCAAAGAAATATTCAAATATACCCATACCTGGTCGATTGTCTAATTCAGGCAGAAAACCAGGACATACTTTTGAATCATCTGGCTTTTGTACAAAGGGTGCTAACTTGTCTGGGGTACACCATAAACGAGAAGAAATCACACATGGTACCTTGTCAACAAATTATATTCCTGGGAGCAAGCTTGAATACAACTTCTCAGATGGCTTTCCTCATGCCAGAGAAACAACTTCACTTGACAACCTTCTTCAAACAAGTGGCCACAAAACCCTGCTGTCTGCAAGGCAAATAATGCAAGCCTAGGGGTTCATGGCATCCTGCATTCTTCTAATTCCATATGCAAGACTGCATATGAGGAAACTACAATGGTATCTAAAAAGCCTATGGTGTCAACATTCTCAGGGTCTAGAAGCAATGATTCCTATTATACCTTGCCTACGCCTAGAGTTCCTTTGGTGGGCAGAGGCCTGCCACCAAAACAAGGGGACTACCAGTCACACTACTCCCTACCGCCCAGACCCTAACAACAGACTCATCAGACTGTGCATGGGGGTCGCACCTGGCAGGGAAGTGCATTCAGGGCAAATGGAACCCAAGTCAAATGCACCTGCACATCAATCAAAAAGAGAAATGTTAGCTGTACAGAATTCCCTGAGAGCCTTCAATGACCACATTCTTCCAGGACAATTAATGGTAAAGACGGACAACACCACTGTTATGTTGTACATAAACAGGCAGTGGGGTTACACATCCTTACCCCCTCTGCAGTCTAGCTATGGCATTGTGGAACCCAGCCTTGAGCTACTAAGTGCATCTACAAGCTCAATTCCTGCCAGGAAAACTAAATGCACTTTCAGATGGACTAAGCAGAAACCTCATGGACCCACATGAGTGGAAACTGGAACCAAGAATTCAGCATGTTGACAAGCAAATGGGGGAGCCCAGATATAGACCTGTTTTCCTTCCACCAGAATTATCAATTGGAAAAATTTTGCACAAGGACTCCCCACAGACAAGCTTAGAAAGTGGATGCTCTGTCCTTCAGCTGGAAAAACCTATCAGTTTATGCCTTTCCTCCTCTGCCTCTGCTCTCCAAAGTACCACTAAAGATCAAACAAGACAAACCAAGGACAATTTTGATTGCATCAGACTGGCCACACCAGCACTGATACCCCCTCCTGCGCACTGTGTCACTGTTGCCCCCATGGCACCTGCCTCAGACTCCTACCCTGCTGTCTCAGCAGGAGAACCAGATTCTGCACCATCAGCTTCAAACACTGAACCTAGCAGCCTTGCTAATTACCTAAACTCTCCTTTACCATCCCCCAGTAAACCAGTGATGGATATCATTTTAGAGGCATGGAGGCCTAATACTAGAAAATCTTATACTGAAAAAATGGAAAAGATTCTCTGCCTGGAGCCAATCTCAAGGGATGAGCACAGCAGTGCCTAATTTACCTCAGATTTTACAATACTTAACAGAGATGCTTCACAAGGGCTTGTCTTTTTCCTCAATAAGAATTCACGCCTCAGCCATTTTAGCTCATAACACAGAACCTCCCCTCTTCTCTCATCCACTGCTCAAGCAGTTCCTCAGAGGTGCCAAAAATTTAAGACGACCCATGAGAGCTCCAACTCCAGCTAGGGACCTTAACTTTGTATTGGAGAAACTCATCCTTTCTCCTTTCGAGCCAGCTGATACTTCAGATTTAAAATTCTTTTCTTGGAAAACAGCTTCCCTTTTAGCAATCACTTCAGCAAGAAGGGTATCTAAATTACAGGCCCTTATGGCAGTGGAGCCTTTCATCATGTTTCATGCAGACAGGGTGTCCCTCAGGACCAAATCCCTCTCTCATGCCAAAGGTGGTATCCAGTGTAGCCCTTGATCAGTCCATTCATTTGTCAACCTTCTTTCCCAATCCACAGAACAAAGGGGAACTGATATTGCACTCCTTAGATGTGCACAGGCAACTTAGATTCTACTTGGACAGGAGTAAACCTCAAAGGAAATCTGAACATCTACTGGTGGCATTTGCTGCAGGGACAGAGGGGAAGGCTATTTCAAAGCAAACCATCTCCAAATGGGTAGGCCATTGCATTCATTTCTGCTATAAGCACCATGGAAAACCTATCCCACAGGGGATTAGACCCCACTCAACCAGGGCTGCATCTACCTCTACATCCTTTCTCAGAGGCGTACCTACCAGGGACATCCTAGAAGCTGCTACTTGGAGTTCTGTACTTACTTTCACCAAGCATTACCATTTGCCAATTTTCTCTAAATCCAGAGCTGGTTTTACCACTGCAATCTTGCAGGGCCTTATAACTGGTCCTAATGCTATCTAAACTCCTCCTCCCATCCTTAGCTTTGGGAGTCTACCCAAATGTGATGGCTGCAACACTGAAACACGAAGAACATAGTACAGTTATGTGCACTTACCATAAATGTAGACGTTCGAGTGTATTCACTGTTGCAGTCCTGGTTACCCTCCCTCCAGCCCCCTGACTTCTTTTGACTGTACCTCTTCTCTCTTTCACAATGCTTAAAAGCTTTTTGGTGCATTTGCTTTTTTGTTGGAGGTATAACCTTGTATATTTATAGATATAATTGCTTCCCATTAGGGGGGTACCTGACATCTGGGGCAAGAAAAACTGATTTAATGATGTCTGTTGCATGTTTTATACCCCTGATGACCTGACGTCATGGAAGAAGAGACAAGAGCCGATGTAGGACCCAAGACTTTGTTAATCAGGCCGACTGAGGGCTACTGCAAGCAGATAACCCAAATGTGATGACTGCAACAGTGAATAAACTCGAGCATCTACATTTATGGTAAGTGTACTCAACTGTATTTTTCTGGTTCCCAGGAAAGAAAACTCTTGGCGTCCTATCCTGGATCTGTCTTTTCTCAGCACCTTTCTGGTGGTTCCAAAATTCAAAATGCTAACTCCGACAGCTGCTTCCTATGCTAGCCAAGGACTCCTGGCTAGCAAACCTAGACTTAAAAGAAGCCTATCTGCACATCCCTATAAGGGAATCTTGCAGGAAATACCTATGCTTCAGAGCATGCTCTATGCACTATCAGATGTTCTTCGTGTTTCACTGTTGCAGTCATCACATTTGGTTATCTGCGTGCAGTAGCCCTCAGTTGTCGTGATTATCAAAGTCTTGGGTCCTGCATCGGTTGCTGTATGATATCAGGTAGTCAGGGGTATTAAAGCATGCAGCTGACACCATTACATCAGTCTTTCTTGCCGTGCGGTGCCCGAAGCAGTAGTAGTTCCCAGGTGCCGGTCGGCCGACTCCTGACTTTTTCATTTTCGAGTTTCATAACCGAAGTCTTCAACTAAAGCCAAGTACCCCGTTGGGGAAACTTCTTGTAGCTCTAAGCCGATGTCAGTAAAAGTCAATAATTGTATTTCTTGTGGAAAGCAAATACCTCCATAAAGATTTTCATTTGTACTGTATTCCTTGCCTAGGCCCTGACCACGACGTACCTCGCTGTCGGTTTTGTGCCTTATTTTAACCATGAACTATTCTTTGTCTGTATATTTTTGCTTCTAAATATTTTGGTACTCTGTTCAATTATCCAGATATGTCTTCGGTAAGCCACCCGACTACCGACATTCCGAAAAAATGCAAAGATAAAGACAGAGACAGGCCGCCTAGGTCCAAAGCTGCTGACGACGCATCTCCTAAGCTAGTCGCCAGTTTGCCGGTACTCAGTGAGGCACTTGCACATCCCCTGATACCCGGTACTTCAGATTCGCAGTCCTCTACTGAGACCCATTTGGAGTTCGGTATGCTGCAAGTTGCTTCAGCTGTGGAACTTGCAGATGTCTCTACCTTGGATGGGTCCGGAGACGCTATAAAGGCACCGGCTTCTGAGGATGTAGTCAGGCCTACTGACTTGCATGTTAAACCGATGCCATCTTCTTCTTCAAGGCCTAAAACTCAAACCATGCCTAGGAAACCGACGAACAGACCGCATGGCCAGGCCTCTCTGTCTAAAAAAACAAATAAGAATGGCTGAAGACCTTATTACTTTAGTCAGGGGAAGCCAACCTTCCCCCTCTAAGAGACCTATGACTGAATTTGCATATGATACTTCTGACCAAGGATTCTGAAATTTCGGTCTCCTCTGATGACCAGGATTTACCATTATCCACCTATGAGGATTCTGATGCAGAGGACTCTAGTCCCTCTGCTTCTCCCATCCAGAGGATTTTTCTTCTGGGGAAACCTTGCATACTCTTAGGGAGCATTTTCATTGGGGAAAGCCAGGATTACTCTGATTCTAAAAAGAGGCTTGGAGATTTCTTACTCCTGCCCCAACACAGGCCTTTAGCTATCCCTCCTGTGCTGGACATTGTTGATGATGCCTTTTCAGAATCTAGCTTGGCCCCTGACTCTCTACCTCCTGCTCCCAGAAAACCTGATCGATAATACATGCTTCCTTATTATCACAAGTTCCTTTTTAAAAATCCTACTGCGGTTCCTGAGACCATTTCACAGGGACCCAAGGGCATTAAGGCTGCTACTGCCAAAAATCCTACCCCCTCTGATTGAGATTCCAGGGCCCTGGATAGATGAGGTAAGAAGGTATACACCTCTGCAACCTTGGCCATCAGAGCCGTAAATTGCCAGTTTCATATGTTAAAGTATTAGCAGCATATTATTGGATTGCTCAAACAATAAATTATGTTTATTCCTGATTGCGCTGAAAATAAGGATTTACAGGATTTAATGCATTCAGCTGAACAGGTTGGAAAACGTACTTTGCAGTGTGGTTTTGATTCACCAGAGGCATCTTGGAGGGCTGCTGTCACTGGGTCTGTTCTTAGAAGGCATGCTTGGCTTAAGGAGCAATCTTTGCCAGATCATGTTAAAACTAAATTGCTGGATGCTCCCTTAAATCAGGACCGCCTGTTTGGCAACAAAGCAGAAGTAGTTCTTAAAAGATGGAGGAAAAAGCTAATTCTATGCAAACTGTTAAAGATTTCTTACAAGTGTAGCCTCCAAGGTTTAGTAGGCATTGGTCTTCAAAAAATTGATCCTTTCCTGCCTCTTCCAGGCCTTCTCAGTTCAAACCCAGAAGCAGCAGAACTACCAGGCTTCAGTCCCAGGGTATGCACAGGACTAAGCATTGGGGGCTCCCACTTTCAAATCAGGGAGTAGTAAGACTCCCTCCTATGGTAAACTGTCTCAATGACTTAACTTTAAAACTTCCAAGCACTTGTCAACTGACTGCTCCTTTAGGGGGAAAGATTGCTCTGCAAGCAAAAAACTGGGAACTCATTACCCAGGACAAATGAGTTTTAAACATACAGATACAGATTTCGCTTCCACACGTTAACAACCCCAAACGGTTGGCCAGATGTACCTCCAAGTCAGTGGGCAGAGACTCAAAAGCAAGTTCTGTCTCTCTTAAGATTAAAGGCTATTCAGACCATACCAGAAGAGGAAAAGGGACAAGGTTTCTACTGAAGACTTTTCTTGGTACCCAGAAAAGACAACTCATGGTGTCCTATCCTGGACCTTTCTATCCTAAACACCTTTTTGGGGATTCCAAAATTCAAGATGCTAACTCTTCTTCAGTTGCTTTCCATGATAGGCAAAGATGCCTGGTTGGCACCACTGGATTTAAAGGAAGCCTACCTGCACATTCCAATCAGGGAATCTTGCAGAAGATACTTATGCTTCAAAGCAGGCTGCATGCACGATCAGTTCTCTGCACTGCCCTTTGGCTTATCTACTGCACCCAGGGTATTAACAATGTGCCTAGCTCCAGTCATTGCATTTTGCAGGCAAGTAGAAAAAATCAACTGCAAGGAACCACCATGAAATAAAAACTCACAATTTAATGAAGAACAGGCAAAGAAATATTCAGATATACCCATACCAGGACGATTGTCAAATTCAGGCAGCAAGCCAGGACATACCTTTGAATCATCTGGCATTTGTACAAAAGGTGCTAACTTGTCTGGGGTACACCAGAAACGAAAAGAAATCACAGCTGGTACCCTGTCAACAAATTGTATTCCTGGGAAGCAAGCTTGAACACAACTTCCCAGATGGCTTTTCTCACGCCAGTGAAACAAATTCATTTGACAACTTACTTCAAACTAGTGGCCACAAAAATCTTGCTATCTGTAAGGCAAATACTGCTAGCCTTGGGGTTCATGGCCTCGTGCATTCTACTAATTCCATATGCAAGACTGCATAAGAGGAAACTACAATGGTATCTAAAAAGCCTATGGTGTCAACATTCTCAGGATCTAGAAGCAATGATTCCTATCATAACTTGCCTACAGTTAGAATTCCCTTGGTGGCGAGAGGCCTGCCACCAAAACAAGCTTGGAAAGTGGATGCTCTGTCCTTCAGCTGTGCCATTTGTTGCAGGGGCAGAGGGGAAGTCTATTTCAAAGCAAACCATTTCTAAATGGATAGGCCATTGCATTCATTTCTGCTATAAACCCCATCAAAAACCTGAGAGCTCCAACTCTAGCTAGGGACCTTAACTTTGTATTGGAGAAACTCATCCTTTCTCCTTTCGAGCCAGCTGATACTTCAGATTTAAAATTCTTTTCTTGGAAAACAGCTTCCCTTTTAGCAATCACTTCAGCAAGAAGGGTATCTAAATTACAGGCCCTTATGGCAGTGGAGCCTTTCATCATGTTTCATGCAGACAGGGTGTCCCTCAGGACCAAATCCCTCTCTCATGCCAAAGGTGGTATCTAGTGTAGCCCTTGATCAGTCCATTCATTTGCCAACCTTCTTTCCCAATCCACAGAACAAAGGGAAACTGATATTGCACTCCTTAGATGTGCACAGGCAACTTAGATTCTACTTGGACAGGAGTAAACCTCAAAGGAAATCTGAACATCTACTGGTGGCATTTGCTGCAGGGACAGAGGGGAAGGCTATTTCAAAGCAAACCATCTCCAAATGGATAGGCCATTGCATTCATTTCTGCTATAAGCACCATGGAAAACCTATCCCACAGGGGATTAGACCCCACTCAACCAGGGCTGCATCTACCTCTACATCCTTTCTCAGAGGCGTACCTACCAGGGACATCCTAGAAGCTGCTACCTGGAGTTCTGTACATACCTTCACCAAGCATTACCATTTGCCAATTTTCTCTAAATCCAGAGCCGGCTTTGCCACTGCAATTTTGCAGGGCCTTATAGCTGGTCCTAATGCTATCTAAATTCCTCCTCCCATCCTTAGCTTTGGGAATCTACCCAAATGTGATGACTGCAACAGTGAAACACAAAGAACATAGTACAGTTGTGTAGGCTTACCATAAATGTAGATGTTCGAGTGTATTCACTGTTGCAGTCCTGGTTACCCTCCCTCCAGCCCCCTGACTTCTTTTGGCTATACCTCTACTCTCCTTTACTATTCTTAAAACTTTTTGGTCTTTTTGCTTTTTTGTTGGAGGTATAACTTTGTGAACTTTGTGTGTGTGTGTGTGTGTGTGTGTGTGTGTGTATATATATATATATATATATATATATATAATTGCTCCCCATTAGGAGGACACCTGACATCTGGGGCAAGAAAAACTGATGTAATGGCGTCAGCTGCATGCTTTATACCCCTGACTACCTGACGTCACGGAAGATGAAACAGCAACTGACCCAAGACTTTGATAATCAGGCCTACTGAGGGCTACTGCAAGCAGATAACCCAAATGTGATGACTGCAACAGTGAATACACTCGAACATCTACATTTATGGTAACTACTTTATTACTAACACCTTCTGGTGCATTGGTATTTACGTTTTACTGGTGGTGTTTTCCCCACCATAACCTAGTTTCCTGTTTGGGGGGCTGCTGACATTTGGGGCAAGAAAAAATTATGTAATGGCGTCGGCTGCCTGTTTTTATACCCTTGACAACCTGATGTCAGTCCTGGAGCGACAGCATCCAATGCAGAAATACTAAGTTTCTGGTATTCGGGCTGAGGGCTTACCTGCAGGCAGATAACCCTAGTTTGATGACTGCAACAGTGAATACACTCTAACATCTGCATTTATGGTAAGTGTACACAACTGTACTTTCTATTGGTTATACTGGCTGGGGTTCCTTTATACCATACCTTATGGTTACTCTGTCTACTATTGTTAACGGGTCACACCTTTATATGTAGGTGTCATCGGATATGTAAAGTGGAGTATATCTCTTGTCTATTTATATGGCCTAGTGTTGGGTTATCACAAATGAGATCTTGGTAACTATCAACTAGGCATGCTGAAATAGGGGCTATCCTCGAGCCAGTAAAAGCTCTCGAGCTATAGTATATGGCAAAGTCGGAGTTGGGGATTGGCTCCAAACCCAAACAGCAAGAAGGAAAGTGTGATCAAGGACAACAAACCTGGAACGTTATTTTCAGTACATAACTTCTTTTTTTCCTGGGATGGTTTCATTACCTTTTTTCAACCCCCTCCTATGTAAAGGTATACAAAAACATCTCCTGGTTTTACCACCCCATCAGAAGGAGTTGGCCTTCAAGGAAGTTGTACAACTTCTTCAAAAAAGAGCCATCCAAGAGGTCCCAACAGGCGAAAGAGGATCTGGAACTTGGTCTCACTTATTTTTAGTACCAAAAAAGACTGAGGACCGGTGTCCTATTCTAGATCTCAGCGAGTTGAATCTGTCTGTCAAGAAGTCCAAGTTCCGGATGATCATTGTTCAGTCCATTCTGCCTCCCTTATACAAGGGCAACTGGATATGCTCAGTGCATTTCCAAGACTCCTACTATCACATCAACATAGACGGGTGTTCGAGGAGACACCTTTGATTCTCATTAGGGGCCAGTCATTACCAGTTCAGAGCCCTGCCCTTTGGACTCACCAAAGCCCCCCTGGTGTTTACTATATGCATGACAGTGGTGGCAGCTCACCTGAGGCTGCAGAGATTCCAGGTGTTTTTGTACCTCGACTATTGGCTCCTCATGGCACCCATGAGGCATTGACTGTCACAAGCCATCCAGTAATATCCTCTCTTGTTTCAGCCAGTTGGGGAGTACAGTGAATTTCCCCAAGTCCAGTCTGGTCCCGACACAAAAAATTAGAGTTTGTGGGAGTCCAGATAGACTCAGTATCACAGATTGCAGCAGATCCAGAAGCAGGTCATGCAAGTCTTAAATCTTTTGAACCCTCCAGTCCACTTGGTTCTTTGGACCCCAGGATCCATGGCCTCAGCCATACAGCTTGTGCCACTGGCAAGGTACCATATGCGGGTTGTAGTGGCCCTGACGGTTCAGTGGTCCATTCTCTCATCCTATGTCCATGTCCATAAAATTGATGCCAGTGTGTAGACGACACCTTCTTTGGTGGCTTCAGTCTCATGATCTCATTTTATGTAGGTCCTTTTCCCTCCCTCTGCCCAAGTCCACAGTGACAACAGATATTCCCTGTTGGGGTGGGGGTAGGGCATTTCCAAGGGAGAACAGTTCAAGGCACATGGTCCCCTGTAGAGACCAAAATGCACATAAATGTCCTAGAAATGAGAGCAGTCCTCAACAGAAGCCTTTCAAGATTGCCTTCCTCTGAGGACAATTGCAATTTAGACTCGCAACATGGCAGTGGTCTGGTATTTTGACAAATGGCAAACAAGATCTAACCTGTTGTGCAGAGAAGCCATGACAGTGTGGGAATGGGTGATGTCCTCCAGACACTTCTTGCAACACATACACCCGTGGACTCTTAACGTGTTGGACGACAAACCCAGCAGAACAATATTGAGTCCTCATGAGTGATCCCTGAATCCGACTTTGGCAAAGCAGAGTTTTTGATTGTTGGGGTCAGTCATACTGCGACCTCTTTGTCTCCGCAACCAGCAGCAAATGCAGCATGTAGTTAGTCCTGATCCGAGCACCTGGGTAGTCGTCGAGGGATGCTGTAGTCCATGACTGGCCTCTGGTTCTCCTCTTGCTTACCCTCATATCCCTCTTATCCTCAAAGTTTTGCAAAAAGTATGTCTCCTGAGGACATCCCTTATCCTCATTGCCCCTTTCTGGCTTCATCAGCTGTAGTTTCTCTTCCTAAGGTCTCACCTGAAATATCTCCCTTGGATACTAGATCCCCTTCAGTATCTGATCTCCCATCCTTACAGTTTTATATCTCGTTATAAGCTCGATTTGGTTTCCAGAAACTGGGCTTCCTTTGGTTCCACAGTGCTTCAACATGTCCTTCCTTGATACCTCCCAGGGTGTATGATAGCTGAGGACTCTGACCCTACTGTGAGGAGTAATGACATGGATAATATCAAATAAAGACTTATGTACTTAGCATAACTTGGCATCTGTGTTATCCTATGTCATTATTCCTCATGTTTCCCTCCTGCCATCCCCCTTCCTTGTTGGATCTTCAGAGGAAGTTGGATGTTGTGGGTTCAGGACTATGCCCCTTTCTTCTTTTTGGGTTGTAGTGATACTGATTATGTTAGCAAACTCGATCTGAGGGTTAGAGGACAGCAGAGGATTATAGGAGAGAGAGGAGCTTGAGCTTGGATCTGTCTGAGCTAAAATTTCCAGCTCCGATCCAAGACCCTACTGTGAGGAATAATGACATAGGATAACACAGATGCCAAGTTATGGTAAGTACGTAACTCTTTTTACAAAATAAATATCATACCGTAAAAGTAGATGAGACCCTAATTTTTCCCAAATCACTAGAAAAAAAAATCTCTCCCTCAGTAAATAAAATATATACACTGAAGCCACCCGTAAACACATTTAACATTCCATCTGGGTCCATGTTTCTGAAGGGCAAGTTAAAGATTTAAGATGGGCAGATATTGGAAAGTAATCCGGGATTTAAAAATAAATGGAATGTAGCCATTTGTAATGGATGTGGGAGAGAAAAAAGAATAAGCATACTGTTGGTCACTAGAATTAAGAACCCCATTGAATAATTCATACACATGAAAGTTAAGATGAAATAAGTAAGCTAAAGAAGAGTAGTGACAGTAACTGAATCGTTCAGAGGGATTAGTACCATGTAAACTTATGCCAACAATTTTGAAAAGCTATGGTTTTGGGAGAATAAATTGGAAAGTTAAACTGTGTTTTTAGGGAAGGTTTTGCATTTGATTGTATTATTTTTACAGAAATTAATGACCGACTTTTGATAACAAGTAAAAGCTTATTCTGAAGTCAAGACAGGCGTTGTTCAATGTAACTTTTTTTGTGTGTTATTGATATTTATTTTTAGTATTGAGTTCCCTGATCTGGTGACAGCTCCCCCAGTAGTGCAGTCCATACTTAGTTTTTCCAGTCACATTGAATCAAACATTTCCTTGTAGACCAGGCAGATATCACTTATAAGCAAGGGAATATAATGACAGTTCATGAAGCCTTCAAGTATTTCAGGGTTTCCTTTTTAATGGTGTGAAATTCAGTTGTATAACTGCTGTTTGAAGGCTTCAGAGTGTGGCGTCATATTCAATAATGGCTCTGCAGCATGTAGGTATAAAGCCCTGACTATAACCAAAATTAGAGCTTGATTAATGGCTCAGGTTCTGTAAGAGCTGGGTGGAGATAGGTTGGAGTGAGCAGCAAATGCCAATTCTCCTACTCTTAGGAGAGGCAGTTGTGGTCCTGTGGTTGTATCACGACATAGAAGCAGAGGCTTGCAGGCTAAACAGATGTAATTCAACTTGTGGGCCTGGCTTATCAAGTCAGTGATGCCAGCCCTAATTAGGATATTGTTGGGAGCATTTGCAAACAGGGGTAGGGGATAAAGGGACCCTTTTGATTCACATTCATTAATGGCCTACTCCCAGAAAACCTGATAGATATTACTGGGTTCCTGATTCACACATGTTCCTTTTTGGAAATCCTGTTGCGGATCCAAAGACTATTTCACAGGGACCCAAGGGCATTAAGGCTTCTACTGCTAAAAATTCTCCTCCTTCTGATAGAGACGCAGGATAAATGGGGTAAGAAGGTTTACACTTCTGCAACCTTGGCCATTAGTGCTTTAAACTGCCAGTTTCATGTTAAAGTATCAGCAACATGTTATTTTATTGCTTAAACAGAAAATGATGTTGATTCCTGACTGTGCGGAAAATAAGGAATTAGAGGATTTAATGCATTCTGCTGCACAGGTTGGAAAACATACTTTGCAATGTGGATTTGATTCTTTAGAGGCTTCTTGCAGGGCTGCTGTTACTGGGTCTGTGCTCAGACGGCATGCTTGGCTTAAGGAGCAATCTTTGCCTGATCATGTTAAAGATAAATTGTTGGATGCTCCCTTAAATCAGGACCACCTGTTTGGCAACAAGACAGAGGAAGTTCTTAAAAAAATGGAAGATAAAGCTAAATCTGTGCAAACTTTTAAAGACCTCTTACAAGTTCAGCCTCCTAGATTTAGTAGGCACTGGCCCTCTAAGAATTGGTCCTTTCCAACCCTTTCCAGGTCTTCTCAAGCCAAACCCAGACACAGCAGAAACCCCAGTTTTCAGTCCCAAGGGACACACAAGATTAAGCAGTGGGGGGGTTCCTCACCCAAATCAGGGAGTAGTAAGACTCCTCCCTATGGAAAACTGTCTCAATTACTTGCTTTTAAAACTTCCAGGCACTTCCCAACTGAATGCTCCTTTAGGTGGAAAGATTGGTCTGCAGGCCAAAAACTGGGAACTAATTACCCAGGACAAATGGGTTTTAAATAGTGTCCCAAGGTTACAGATGTCACTTCCACACTTTACCAACACCAAGCGGGTGGCCAGAGGCCCAAAATCAAATACTTTCTCTCTTAAGCATGGGGGCTATTCATTTGGTACCAGAAGAGGAAAAGGGACAAGGCTTTTACTCCAGACTTTTCCTGGTACCCAGAAAAGACAATTCATGGCGTCCCCTAAACACCTTTTTGGTGATTCCAAAATTCAAGATGTTGACTCTTCACCATTTGCTTCCTCTGCTAGGCAAAGATGCCTGGCTGGCAATACTAGCCTTTAAAGGAAGCATACCTGCACATCCCAATCAGGGAATCTTGCAGAAGATACTTACGCTTCAAAGCAGGCTACATGCACTATCAGTTCTCTGCACTGCCCTTTGGCTTATCTACTGCCCCCAGGGTATTCACAAAGTGCCTAGCTCCAGTCATTGCATTTTGCAGGCAAAGAAATATTCAAATATACCCATACCTGGACGATTGTCTAATTCAGGCAGAAAGCCAGGACATACTTTTGAATCATCTGGCCTTTGTACAGAAGGTTCCAACTTGTCGGGTACACCATAAACGAAAAGAAATCACACCTGGTACCCTGTCAACAAATTACATTCCTGGGAGCAAGCTTGAATACAACTTCCCAGATGGCTTGCCTCATGCCAGAGAAACAAATTCATTTGACTACCTACTTCAAACAAGTGGCCACAAAAACCCTGCTATCTACAAGGCAGATACTACAAGCCTTAGGGTTCATGGCCTCCTGCATTCTTCTAATTTCATATGCAAGAGTGCATATGAGGAAACTACAATGGTATATAAAAAGCCTATGGTGCCAACAATCTCAGGATCTAGAATCAATTATTCCTATCATACCTCGTCTACAGATAGAGTTCCTTTGGTGGGCAGAGGCCTGCCACCAAAACAAGGGACTGCCATTCTCTCTACCCCCTGCCGCCCAAACCCTAACAACAGATAAGGCTGCCTTGACTGCCTCCACCCATTTCCCCAGGTTTGGGAATATACCCAAATGTGATGACTGCAACACGAAGAACATAGTACAGCTGTGTACACTTAACATAAATGTAGATGTTAGAGTGTCTTCACTGTTGCAGTCCTGGTTTCCTTTCCTCCTTCCCCCTTTTTTCTTTTTGTTACCTTTCTTCCCTGTTGTTCTCCTTTCCTTAGAAGGGACATATTGGTATTTATTTTCCTCTTGTGGGGTCCTGCCACCAGAGCCTGGCTTCCTACTTTAGGGGCTCCTGACCGATTAGGGCAAGAAAAACAGATGTAATGGCATCTGCTGCCTTCCTTTATACCCCTGACAACCTGATGTCAGTCTTCAAGTGGCAGCAACTGACGCAGAAATACTAAGTTTCTGGTATTCTGGCTGGCCGAGGGCTACCCCAGCAGGGATAACCCAAATGTGGTGACTGCAACAGTGAAGACACTTGGACATCTACATTTATGGTAAGTGTACACAACTGTACTTTTATCTATCAACCCAGGTCTCCTCTTCTCCCTTCCAACTCCTAGTCAATCTGCAACCACAGATGCCTCAAATTTTGCTGGCAAAGCTGTGTCGTGGGTCATGAAAATTCAGGACCTGTGGAACAAACAGGACACAGTAAACCACACAAATACCAAAAAAATGACTAATAAATCTCAAATCTCTACATATCTTTTGGACTTCATGATCTTTGCTAGTAGTTACAAACACAAAGATGTGATACATAAAAGGGAGCAAGTCAATTCATCAAAGGTGATTTCAACGAACACAAGGAAACAGAAGCCAGTTCACTGAAACTGACTTTGACAAAAGTGGAGATTGCCTTTTTCTCCACAGTTGTGTGACCTAGGAGTTGGTATATATAATTTCGGGGGTTGTGGGAGGTGCAGGAAGACTTGACCCTCCTACAAAAAAGATTGTTTCAATGTTTGTTGAAGGTGGTTTCACTGAACTTGTTTTTGTATATTTGTGTTTGTTGAAATCGCCTTCAATAGATCGATACAAATCTACATAAACATAGGGAAAGCCAGATACCCCCCCCCCCTTCCGATGTCCAGGGTCTTTCTAAAGACCTAGGACTCTCCAAAGATAATTGTGGTGACTACCATTTGGCCCAGACAATATTATTTCCAACTTCTTTTGAAATTGGTCAATTACCACAAGTTTCCTCACCCACTGAATTTACTCACACAAGATGTATTTTTTTTTTTTGATACACCTCTTTCTAAAAGTTCATTTAAGTGCCTGGATGATCATTTTAATACCTTTTAGACACCCGTTTTGCAGCAGGTTTTAGTGGAGACTAAGAAGCCTACAGCCAGAAAATCATGGGCAAGTGGAAAAGGTTCCAAACTAAGAAGCAGTACTCATTTAAAGCCCATTTACTTCTGGTTCCCTAATGTTTGTGTGAAGAGTTATCTCTGGCCTTTGTTACTCTTCTATCAAGATTCACCCCCTCAGCTGTCTGCTCATCTGCACTTAGAACCCACTTCCCTTTCTGCCCAGTCTCAAACTAGTTTTTGAATGGGGTTCTTTATATCTATCCCACCTATAAGACAGGTAGCTCCTTTTTAGAGAAAAACATTTGTTTGAGAAACTTGAACTTTTTCCATTTGAATCAGCTCATCTGGCTGAATTGATGTTCTTAATTTGGAAAACAGTGTTGCTCATTGCTGTGACTTTTGCAAGAAGAGTATGAGTTGCAAGCTCTTGATGTTCATCGTGTTACACTGCTGCAGTCATCACACTTAGGTTATCCTGCCGTCAGGCGGTCCCGCAGTCAGCCCGAGTTCCAAAGTCTTGGTCCGGCGTTGGTTGCTGTCGCTTCTTCCCTGACGTCAGTGCACCAGGGGTATATAAGATGCAGCCGACGCCATTTTCCCCAGTCTTTCTTGCCGCGCGGTGCCCGATGCAAAAGTAGTTCGCAAGTGCCGGTTGGCCGACTCCTGAGATTTTCATTCCGAATCCAGAAACGAAGTCTTCTGCAAAGCTAAGTACCCCATTGGGGAAACTTTTTCTTGCCTCAGACCGATGTCAGTAAAAGTTAATAATTGTATTTCTTGTGGGAAGCAAATACCTCATAAGGATTTACATTCCTATTGTATCCCATGCCTAGGCCCAGACCACGACGTCACTGGCTGTCGGTTTTGTGCTAGGTTTAACAAGCGCACTATTAAACGTCGGTTTGATTTTGTCCGACATTATTTTGGCAGAAAATTCAATTACACCATGCCATCGGAACTACCGATGATCGGAATACACAAAAAGTGCAAAGACAAGGACAGGCATCCGTGGCCCAAAAGTGACGACGAAGCCTCTTCTAGGCCAGTCGACGGTTCTCCGGTTTTCAGTGAGGCGCCTTCGCAGCCCCTGACAAAACAGCACAGGCCGCCTCTGACTCTCACTTGGAGATGGCTGGGCCTTCGGATACACCAGACTTGAGACCTACCGAGACTAACCCTTCAGAGGGCTCTGGACTAGCTGAACAACCCGCAGCTTCAGAGGGTGTTTTCAGGCCTACTCAGTTAACCATTAAATCTTCTGCTAAATCTAAAACAAAGAAACAACTTCAGCATTCACCAGCACAGGCCTCCATGCCTAAGAAACACATGCTTAAAATGGCCGAAGACCTAATTACTCTGGTCAGGGGGTCCCACCCTCCTCCTGAAAAAAGGCCTAGGCAGGATGCAGACTGACTCATCCGACCAGGTGTCCCATCTCCTCAGATTCATCCTCCGACCAAGGATACTCTTTACCCCCTTATAAGGATTCTGATGCTGAGGAATCCATTCCTTCATCCTCTCCACCAGAGGACTACTCCTTTGGGGAAACCTTACATAACCATGCAAGAGCATTTCCATTGGGAGGGCCAGGATTACTCGGAATCCAAGAAAAGGCTCAAGGATTTCCTTTTATTACCTCAGCACAGACCCCTTGCTATTCTGCCAGTGTTAGATATTGTGGATGATGTGTATGCTGAATCCAGCTTAAATCCTGATTCTTTACCTCCAGCTCCAGTTAAGCCAGACAGATATTACAGAGTCCCTGACTCTCACAAATTCCTTTATAAAAGCCCTGTTGCTGACCCTGAAACTATTTCCCAGGGTCCCAAAGGGGTAAAGGCCTCTACAGCAAATAATCCAGTCCCCTCTGACAAGAGATTCCAGGGCATTAGACAGATGGGGAAAGAAAGTATACACATCTGCAACTTTAGCAATGAGAGCACTAAATTGCCAGTTTCACATGCTTAAATATCAGCAATATTTGATGTCTCAGTTGAAACAAAAAATACTTCCAAATTCAGATCTTCCTAACTATAAGGAAATGCAGGATTTATCGCATGCAGCTGAACAAGTGGGAAAACATACTTTGCAATGTGGTTTTGCTTCCTTAGAGGCCTCCTGTAGAGCAGCAGTTACAGGGTCCGTCATTAGAAGACATGCAGATCATGTTAAAGCAAAATTATTGGATGCACCTTTGCAGCAGGATGTTTTATTTGGAGTTGAGGCAGAAGAGGTATTAAAGAAAATGGAGGATAAAGCAAAATCTATGCAAACGGTGAAGGATTTCTTACAGGTTCAGCCTCCTCGATTTAGCAGAAATTGGCCAACAAAGAATTGGTCCTTTCCAGTTTCAGACAGACCTCAAAGGGGAAGATACAGACGTCCAAGAGGCAGAGGTCAACCACAAGGTACTTGCAGGTCTCGACAATGGGGTGCTTCAACCCAGAAAGAAGGGGAAGACAAGCCTCGACCTTATAAAAAGCAGACCCAATGACTTCCCACTACAGCTGCCAAACATCTCTCTATTGGCAGCCCCCTTGGGGGGAAAACTCAATATTGTGTCTCAAGGTTACAGGTTCCACTTTCACACTCTGCCAAGGTTAAAAGGAATGCCAAATCTACCACCAAATCAATGGGCAGAGGCTCAAAGGCAAATTACAGCACTCATGGACATGAGAGCTATTCAAAAGGTACCAACACAACAGCAAGGACAAGGATTTTACTTTCTTCTCTAAATACTTACCTGGATGTTCCAAAATTCAAAATGTTGACACTACAGCAGCTTCTTCCCATGCTGGGCAAGAAAGCTTGGCTCGTAACATCAGACCTCAAGGAGGCATACCTGCATGTCCATATCAGACAAAATTGCAGAAGATACCTCAGATTCTTAGCAGGTTCAATGCACTACCAATTCTCTGCACTGCCCTTTGGCTTATCTACTGCGCCCAGGGTCTTTACAAAATGCCTGGCACCAGTTATTGCATTTTGCAGACAAAAAGGAATTCAAATTTACCCATATTTGGACGACTGCCTTATTCAAGCAGAGAGCAAAGACATTCTTCTAAGGCATCTGGCGTTTGTAAAAAGACTGCTAATTTGCCTAGGGTACCCAGTAAACGAAAAGAAATCAGAACTAGTGCCCTCACAAGAGATAATAATATTCCTGGGTGCCAGCTTAAATACAACGGCCCAGATGGCTTATCTCACGCCAGACAAACAAGGACAACTGACTCAATATTTCCAATTTATGGCAACAAAATCTCAACTTCCTGCAAAAAAAATTCTGCAGGCCTTGGGTTACATGGCATCGTGCGTACTACTAATTCCATATGCAAAACTGCATATGAGGAAACTACAATGGTACCTAAAGAGTGTCTGATCTCAACACTGTCACAGTTTGGAAACAGTAATACCACTTATTCCTTGCCTTCAACAGGAGTTTCGATGGTGGGCTCAAGCCTGTCACCTCAACAAGGGACAGCCTTTCACTCAACCCACAGCCAGGCAAACACTGACAGCAGATGCTTCGGATTACGCCTGGGGAGCACACATGGCAGGAAAATGTATTCAGGGCAAGTGGCCCGCAGAACAAAGGCATCTTCACATCAATCAAAAAGAGATGCTAGCTGTACAAAATGCAGTTATAGCTTTCAAGGACCTTCTACATCCAGGACAACTACTTCTAAAGACAGACAACACCACAGTTATGTGGTACATAAACAAACAAGGGGGCACTCATTCATATCCCCTATGCAGACAAGCCATGACCTTGTGGAACACAGCTATAACCTATCAAGGTCATCTGCATGCACAATTCCTGCCAGGAGAGAAAAACACACTGGCAGACGACTTGAGCAGAAACATCATGGATCCGCACGAGTGGAAATTACATCCACAAATGTTCAGGATGATAACACAGAAATGGTGGAGCCCGGACATAGATCTGTTCGCATCCCTCAATGAATTGCCAGCTACAGAAATTCTGCACAAGGACTTACCCACTAACAAGCATGAAAAGCGGATGCCCTCTCATTCAGCTGGAAAAACCTACAAGTATATGCTTTCCCACCACTGCCTCTCCTTTCAAAGGTACTCATAAAAGCCAGACAAGATAGGCCAAAGATGATAGTGATTGCCCCAGACTGGCCACGCCAGCACTGGTACCCAATCTTAAAGAACTTAGCACAAGGACCACCATGGATTTTGCCTCAAATCTCACAACTTCTGACTCAGCAAAACAATCAGATACTTCACGGTCAGCTCAAGACTTTAAACCTGGCTGCTTGGAAGATTCCTTAGTCAAGCAAACAATGCCTGTCTCCAAAGCTGTTATGGATGTCATTCTGGAGGCCAGAAGGCCTAGTACCAGGAAAGCCTATTCGGATAAATGGAAGAGATTCTGTGCCTGGAACCAGGTTCACAACCTTGACCCTCTTGTCCCAAGTATTCCTCAAATACTACAATACTTGACTGAGATGCTGGACAAGGGCCTCTCCTTTTCATCCATCAAGATCCATGCCTCTGCCATCTCTGCTCATTACAACACAGATCCACCAATTTTTTTCTCATCCTTTGGTAAAACAGTACCTCAGAGGGGCTAAAAACATTAGACCGCCCCGTAAAGCACCAACTCCAACTTGGGACCTCAACTTTGTCTTGGAGAAATTAACTTTGCCTCCTTTTGTGCCAGCTAACTCAGCAGACTTAAAATACGTCTCTTGGAAAACTGCTCTGCTCCTGGCAATAACCACAGCACAAAGAATTTCAGAATTACAGGCACTAATGGCAGTGGAACCTTTCATCATATTCCACCAAGACAGGGTGTCTTTAAGAACAAACCCTACTTTTATGCCAAAGGTGGTATCAAGTGTGGCCCTAAACCAAACTATTCACTTGCCAACTTTTTATCCAAATCCACAGAATAAAGGGGAGAGACCACTGCATTCCTTGGACATACACAGGCAGTTACGCTTCTACTTGGACAAAACTAAAGTTTTCAGAAAAACTGAGCAGTTGTTTGTATCATATGCTGCAGGAACACAGGAAAAAGCCATTTCAAAACAGACCATTTCAAAATGGATAGGCCATTGCATACATTTCTGCTATACACATGGGAAAACTGCACCTAACAACATTAGGTCTCATTCCACCAGGGCAACAGCCACTTCAACTGCCTACCTCAGAGGAGTACCTACCAAGGACATTTTGGAAGCAGCAACTTGGAGTTCTATACATACCTTCACCAAGCATTACCATCTGCCCATCTGCCTCTTTACTATAAATCCAGAGCTGGCTTTACCACTGCAGTTCTGCAGGGCCTTATAGCCACCCCTAATGCCTTCTAGAACCAGCCACCCTACCTCTGCTTTGGGATTCTACCCAAGTGTGATGACTGCAGCAGTGTAACACGATGAACATAGTACAGTTTTGTACCTACCATAAATGTAGATGTTCGAGTGTATACACACTGCTGCAGTCCAGGTTACCCTCCCCCTTCCCCTCTTACTTGCTGTTTCTTACCCTAGTATTGTACCCTTTGCTGCCTATGGGAAGTATTTGCTAGTAACATAAAGTATTTGATGGCTTTTCTTATGTATGTTTTATTAGCAATTTACATCATCTACCTTTTTGGGGGCACCTGACATCTGGGGCAAGAAAAACTGAAGAAAATGGCATCGGCTGCATCTTATATACCCCTGGCGCACTGACGTCAGGGAAGAAGCGACAGCAACCGATGCCAGATCAAGACTTTGGAACTTGGGACAACTGTGTGACTGCCTGATGGCAGGATAACCCAAGTGTGATGACTGAAGCAGTGTATACACTCGAACATCTACATTTATGGTAGGTGCAAAACTGTACTTTTGTGATAAGGATAGAGTATCTTTGAAAGCAAATCTTTCATTTATGCCTAAAGTGGTTTCAGAATTTACTTTGAGACGAGCTGTTCATCTCCCTGTCTTTTTTCCTGGTCAAAAAAAAAAAGTAAAAGATTTTGCATACTCTGGATGTCTTCAGGCAACTCGGGTACTGTATTGACAAGACTAAATCCTTCAGGACTTTGGATCAATTGTTTATTTCATATGGAAATGAAAAAAGGGGCAGTCAGTATCAAAACACTTTTTTTTTTTTTCAAATGGTTGTATGTTATTGTTTTCTCTTTCTCTCCCTAAGACAGGTCACTTTCAAGCAAGGTCAAAGCCCATTTTACCAGGGCTTTTTTTTTTAATACGTGTATGTATTTATTTATTTGCATTTTATATGGCTCTCCTCATGCCCTTCAGCAGTTAGGGCATGTGGAAAGTGTCCTAAAGCTTTGGATGCTGGCCAGCTGTCATATTATTGGCAGGATGCAACCCCATATAGCTTAAGCCACTGCAACAGTGATCTATTCGAATATCTGCTGTTATGAAAGTTAACTTACAAGACTTTACCTTCTTACAGTGTAACAAAGAGGTTATGCCCTCCATGAAGTTCATACATACTAGTGAGTGGCAGGTTTATCAGCAGACTGAGTTACCATCTCTACTTCCAACTGTTGTATGATATACCCCAGTAACTGCATTTTCTACAGTAGAATTGTATACTTATGTTACTCTTGCATCTGTAGCTGTCATCCTGCCTCTCCCAGCAGTATACAGTCTGTAACCATGTCTCTTGTACTTACAGGTGTCTGGATGTGTGGAGGTTGAATTGTAGTGCAGAGGCTAGACAGTTTCTGCCCTTCTGATAGTGACATGCTTTTACAGGCACTCAAGATCTAAGGGTAGCCTTTTGAAGAGATGTACCACCAGCCTTTATGGGACTAGCAGTGGGAGTCACTAGTTCACAATTTTAGGTGTTATCTCTGGATGGAATTGCCTGCTACAGCAGTGTCATGAGCTTATCAACATGCTCAGCTCGCAGAGGCATGATGATCTTAGTGTGGGTCACTTTTGCAGACATAAAATCAGATGTGTGCTGCAGACAGAGTCCAACATTTCATCTGATTTTAAGTTCAGAGCACATTTTCTGCATGGCCAGGCAGCATCTTATTTTGATTGTCTTCTTATAACAGGTATTACCTTTAGTACCTTTTGCACCATTGAACTGCAGTGGTGGTGCTGCGGTAGCATTGTCGCCTCACAGTAAGATGTTGTCCTGTTTGATTCTCAGCTAAAGCATCTTCTGTGTGGAGACATGCGTGAATGGGCGTACCTTCGTTGAAGGTTGTGCGTCAGGGCTGGCAACTCAGCACATGAAAATCTACTGCCAATCATTAGCGGACTGGAGTTCTGCTGTGGCGACCCCTAACCGGGAAAAGCCGAAAGACACAACACAACAACCTTCTGCACCATTGATGACACTGTGTGTGTGTGTGTGTGTGTGTGTGTGTGTGTGTGTGTGTGTGTGTGTGTGTGTGTGTGTGTGTGTGTGTGTGTGTGTGTGGCAATCTGGCATCAGTCCTGGCCTATGACTAAAAGACTGAATAAGTGAATTAGTAAAATATTCAGAAACCTTTTTGACCCACCTCATCACAGTTTTTTTTTCCATAATGGGTATAACTAGTGAAAAACATACATGGATGTGTAAGGCTTTCATCCCAAAGAAAAGAAATGCTGGTGCCTGGAAGCGTCTGATCATTCACAAAGATTATCGTGATCAGTGTGTCTGCTACCTAGGTCTAGAACACAGTATTACAAATTCCCAGGTTTGCCAGGATTTTTGTCAGAAGAGTATTGCCTGAATGCTGAAAGCATAAAGTCGAGGTGCAACTGATCATAGAGAGATTTGAGGCCTTCCTAGGTTTGTATGCTGTGTATGTGGAGTGACATTAGCAGAATATCATGGATGACCTCTTCAAAAAGGAAGAAACAAGAGAAACGAGTCCTAAGGAAGTCAGAGATCTTTGAACCTGAGAACACTTGATGCTTCTGAGTCTTAAAGCATCAGCTTTGCAGCTGTACTCAATCTCCCCAGCCTTGAGGCTGCTATGTCCCAGGGCATCAGTTATACAGAAAAACTTGACCAGGCACTGACATTGACCTCTGTTACAGTCAAGGCATCTGGCAAGTACCTCTGGGAGGCCACCATGAATTCAACCACTAGCACATTCCACCAGACTGAAAGCCAGATTTCTGTAGCTTTCATAAGACTACCACTTAATTATGAAAAGGGAAGGGTGAATTCCCTGTAGTTGTTGAAGAGGACATCCTTGCTACAGAGTTGAAACCTATTTCTTCTGGGATTTGATCTAGTTGTGAGGAACACCTTATGTAGATTTGTCTCCATTCACTGCAATCAACCTGCAAAACTCTTCTCAAGGATTCCTTACAACAGACGTGGAAAACTGATTATCTGATGTAGTTGACTTCATTCCATTAATCTGAGGAACTCTGTTCCGATGCTCAGAACCGATCAGCTGCCGCCTTGCAGCGCAATATTCCAAGCTTGAGCTCTTCCTATGTACCCATATTGCCCCGCTTCCCCCACGTTACCTCAGATCACATTTCTTATGTTTGGTGTTAGCAGCGAGTTCCACTTCAGCTTCTCATTAGCATTTTTTGGGTGAGTTTTTCCCTTTTTTGTACTTCCTACCTGTACTAACTAGTTTTCTGGTTTCTTTAAAAAAAAAAAAAAGTTTCTTTCCCCTCCTCCTCTTTCTCGACCTTTTTTTCTCCTTTATGGCTGATCAAAAGCCATTGGCTTTAAAAATTGCACTCCTGTGAACAGAAGATTCCCTTTGACTAATGTTCACTTGTTCCAGTGTCGAATAAATACTTCTCCATACCTGGTGGTAACTGCTTTATTTTATTTTAGCCATCGGGGAGTGCGTTTACTGTTTGGGGCCTCTCCACTTGGACATACCTTGTGATGTGCAGGAATTTTCACCTCTGGCTCTGCTGGATAGGAGAAGCAAACTCATTTTAAAAGGCTTTCATCCTCTTCCTGCCACCTCGGGGCTCCTTCCACATCAGGGGGCTCAACCCCCAGCTGAGAAGCCCAAGGATTCCCAGAAGGCCATCTCCTGCACAGTCCTCCTCTGAACCTCTGGAAGAAGTCCAAGTCTTCTGAACAACACGTTCGGCTCCAAGCTCTCTTACCTCTAACTACCCTCCACACTGTTTCTCCTCTGTGGCTATGGGGCTGAGTGGTATTCCCTCGGTGTCAGCTCTGGCTGTGTTGGTGACAGAGTCTTCTCTGCCAGTGCCTTCCAGGAGGTCTCCATCCCGTTTCCCAGGGAGATCCCCCACCCCCCTCTTTGACTTTGTCTAGGTATTCCTGAAGCTTGCCCTCTAGGGATGTTGGTAAGCTCATGAGGCAGTCCCTCGAGAGACAGATCCAGATGGGGCTTGTATGACCCGTCCACTTCCGGATCCATGAGGTTCCCCATTTTAGCCTGTAGCTCCTCCAGTTCGTCTCTCAGTTTCAGAGTTATCTGTTCCATTGGGTCCCGGTACCGGGGTGTCTGAGCTGGTAGATACTTCTTTTTGGTTTCCAGCATTCTCCCCGATTTGCTCTGCTCTGGCTTCTTCGGTTCCGTGCATGTCTAGGAGCTGTAGCTTCAAGGTTGATTCTGGGGGTTGACGTTGACTCCAAAGGTTTTGGAGCCATCTCTTCCCCTCAGGGCCTCGGCCTTTGACAGCTTGGCTCCAACTTCCCCTTCGGAGCAGGAGGCCCATTCTTTCTGGAAAGTCTCTGTCCCGGTGGCTTCGGCCCTGGTGAGACAACTCCAAGTAGTTCAGAGTCCTTCCACGTTCGAAGTTATGGAGAGGATCCTATCCATTTCTATGAGACCCTGTGTATTTACTGCAACAGAACCCCCCCCCCCGCCCCACTCTAGAATTGTCCCTGAGACCTCCGAGCTACCACATGGATAGTTGGTCCCAGAAAGCCTACACACCGTTCCCACAGTGGATCCCCATGCTTCTTCCGATACCTCCCCGGAGCATCTCCCCCGAGGAAGTCCCTCAAAAGAGACCGTGTAAAAGAAGGCACGTGGATTTCCCTTATGTAATCCCTTACCACAGATGCAGATTTCGAGGAAGGTGAAGGGTCTCCCAAATCTCCACCCAATGAGGTCTCCTTAGGAGACATCCTTGAAATCCTTCACCAGAAGGGTGGATGGTCCTCCCAAGCCTCTTCCCTGAAGGAGTCAGTTTTGTGGAAGGCTTTTGGGGCTGGCCCGTCTACCACCTGGGTGCCCCACCTCCCCGACGACCCACTGATCTAACTGGTGTCTTTGAGGGCTTTGAAGGAACCAGATACAGTAGAGCCTATTCCCAAACGTATAGATACATTTTTAAGCCCCCCAGCCAACAACCAATTTTTGACCAAAGAAATTCCGGTAGATACCTTGGTTCTGGCGGGAGCAACCACCAAGGAGCAGCTTGCTCAGCAGAGGGCCTTTGTCCACCCCCCCCCCCAATAGAAAATCCTGGCCTATGGACAGATTTGGTAAGAGGATCTACGCCTCCTCTACCTTTGCCTTTCAGGCGTTGAACTACTTGTCTTATTTTTCCCAGCTACAAAGGGACTTAAGGAATTTTCTAGCTTGGTCCCAAGGTCCGTATTTAACGACGAGCGGGAGTCTGTCCTCTAGGTTGGCCACCCTACATTCCCTAACTGTTGCTTCCAAGAGGCTTATATCTTACGCTGGTACCTCAAGGGAGGCCAGTTTCGACATCGCCATTAGGCGTCGTGCCTGGATGAGGCTGTGCGATTTTTGTGGAGCCTTTCATGCAGTGCTTCATTAATGCTGCCATTGATGGCTTCACATTGATGTTCATCGTGCATACAGCTGCAGTCATAACAGATGGGTTATCCTGCCGTCAGGTGGGTCCTCGGTCGGCCGAATTCCAAAGTCTAGGTCCAGCGTCGGATGTCGTCGCTTCTTCCCTGACGTCAGTGCGGCAGGGGTATAAAAGAACCAGCCAACGCCATTTTCTTCAGTCTTTCTTGCCGTGCGGTGCCCGAAGCAGAAGCAGTTCGCAAGTGCCGGTCGGCCAGCTCCTGAGATTACGAATATTTTTCAACCGAAGTCTTCTTGAAAGCTAAGTACCCCGTTGGGGAAACTTTTCTTGCCTCAGACCGATGTCAGACAAAGTTAATAATTGCATTTCACGTGGGAAGCAAATACCGCATAAGGATTTCCGTTCCCTCTGCATTCCTTGCTTAGGCCCAGACCACAACGTCTCGGCCTGTCGTTTTTGTGCTACATTCAACAAACGCACTATTAAGCGTCGGGCGGAGTTCGCCCAGCACTATTTTGGCAAAAAGTTTAATTACATTATGTCGTCGGATACTCCGACTCCAGTTTTGAGTAAAAGACGCAAAGATAAGGACTGACATACGAGGTCCGTGACTTCTACCGACACCACGCTAAAGCCGATTACAGGTGCTCCGGTTCTCAGCGAGGCGCCTACGCAGCCCCTGACTACCGATGACACTTCCTTAGCGGTGTCTTCTGTGCCCGGGGTCGCAGGCTTCTCGGCCCACACCCCAATTACAGATACCGACCCCACTCTTGGCGGGGAAACTCAGAGTTTAGACAGGCCTGCCACCTCTCAAGGTGTCTTCAGGCCGCCGCCTTCTTTTTCCATTAAATTTTTCACTAAATCTAAAGCAGCCATGCATACTACAAGACAAGCTACACAGGGCCCCTCTCAAGGTCCCATGCCTAAAAAACAGATGCTCAAAATGGCTGAGGATTTGATTACTCTTATCAGGGGTTCTCAACCCCCCTCGGACAAAAGGCCCAGAGTGGAGGAAGAATACCCTTCCTCGGACCAGGCCTCCATTACTTCAGAACATTCTGAAGACCAGGAACATTCATACTCCCCTTTTGAAGATTCTGATGCAGAGGAGTCTATTCCTCTGTCTCCCCCCCTGAGGACTATTCTTTTGGGGAAACCTTGCATACCTTGAGGGAACACTTCCACTGGGAAGGCCAAGATTACTCAGACTCCAAGAAAAGGCTCAGGGATTTCCTCTTGCTCCCTCAGCACAGGCCTCTGGCTATCCCTCCTGTCTTAGACATATTAGATGATGTGTGTTCAGAGGCCAGCCTTAACCCAGATTCTTTACCTCCAGCTCCAGTCAAGCCTGACAGGTATTACCAGGTTCCTGAATCACACCAATTCCTATACAAAAGCCATGCAGCTGACCCAGAAACTATTTCACAGGGTCCCAAGGGAATTAAGGCCTCCACTGCCAAAAATCCATTACCTTCAGAGAGAGATTCCAGAGCTTTAGAAAGGTGGGGGGAAAAGGTATACACCTCGGCCACTTTAACCATGAGGGCATTAAACTGTCAGTTCCATATGTTAAAGTATCAACAGTTTTTATTATCTCCGTTGAAAAGCAAAATGTCACAACCTGAACAACCAGACTTGAAGGAGTTGCAGGATTTGTTGCATAGTGCAGAACAAGTGGGTAAACATACCTTGCAATGTGGTTTTGATGCTTTAGAGGCCTCATGTAGAGCTGCTGTTACAGGATCAGTCATACGTAGACATGCTTGGCTCAAAGAGCAAACCTTACCAGATCATGTCAAAGCTAAATTACTAGATGCACCTCTTCAAAAAGATGTATTGTTTGGTGTTAAAGCTGAGGAGGTATTAAAGAAAATGGAGGAAAAGGCAAAATCAATGCAAACAGTGAAAGATTTCCTACAGGTACAACCTCCACGGTTCAGTAGAAATTGGCCTTCAAAAAATTGGTCCTTTCCAGCCACGGACAGACCTCAGAGGTAGATACAGGCGCCCGAGGGGTAGAGGGCAATCTCATGGATCATTTAGAGGCAGACAATGGCAAGCACCTACACCAAGAGGTGGAGAGGATAGATCACAGCCATTCAGAAAGCAGAACCAATGACTTTCCCCTTTGCATGCCAAGCAAAGCTCTAATGGCAGCACCTTTAGGCAGAAAACTGGCATTATTTTCGAAAAATTGGCATATTGTCACAAAAGACAAATGGATCCTGGACATTATAGACAAGAGGCTACAGATTCCACTTTCACACCCTTCCAAAAATGAGAGGCATGCCAAACCTGCCACAAAATCAAAGGGCAGAGGCACAAAAACAAATTTCAGCTCTCATGGACATGAAAGCTATTCAAGAGGTACCTGCACAAGAGCAGGGTCAAGGTTTTTAATCCAGACTATTCCTGGTACCAAGGAAGGACAAAGATTGGAGACCTATTTTGGACCTATCCATCCTAAACATATTTACTCTTACCAAAATTCAAGATGCTCACATTACAGCAGCTTCTTCCCATGCTGGGCAAGGAGTCTTGGCTGGTAACATTGAACCTCGAGGAGGCATACCTGCATGTCCCTATCAGACAAGATTGCAGAAGATACCTCAGATTTCTTGCAGGTTCAACCCATTATCAATTTTCTGCATTGCCCTTTGGCTTATCTACTGCGCCCAGAGTGTTCACGAAATGCCTGGCATCAGTAATTGCCTTCAGCAGACTTCAAGGGATACAAATATACCCATATTTGGACGACTGCCTGATCCAAGTGGACAGCAAGCACATACTTCTGAAACACCTGGCGTTTGTAATAAAGTTGTTGAACTCTCTGGGATACACAGTCAACAAAAAGAAATCAAGACTAATACCCTCTCAAACAATAATTTTCCTGGGTGCCAGCTTGAATGCAAACACCCAGATGGCCTACCTCACGCCAGAGAAACAAGGGCAACTAACTCAATACTTCAGAAAACTGGCAACCTTCACCAGGCTGACTGCAAGGAAAATCCTGCAGGCTCTGGGATTCATGGCATCTTGCATCCTGCTAATCCCATGTGCAAAGCTGCATATGAGGAAACTTCACTGGTACCTAAAAAACTTATGGTCTCAACACAGCCACAGTTTGGAAACAATTATACCACTGATTCCATGCCTCCAAAAGGAATTTCTGTGGTGGGCTCAAGCATGCCAAATAAACATAGGTCTCCCATTCTGCTTGCCTCAAGCAAATCAAATCATCACAACAGATGCCTCGGACTACGCCTGGGGGGCGCACATGACAGATCAGTGCATTCAGGGCAAATGGTCCCAAAAAGAAAAGCACCTACACATCAGTCAAAAGGAAATGCTAGCAGTAAAAAATGCTATTATGGCTTTCAAAGACCTACTGCATCCAGGCCAGCTATTGATAAGGACAGACAACACCACAGTGATGTGGTACATAAACAAACAGGGAGGAATCCATTCATATCCCCTGTGCAGGCTAGCCATGTCTCTTTGGAACATGGCTCTGGAATTATAAATTCAACTTCAAGCACAATTCCTGCCAGGCGAGGAAAACACGCTGGCAGACAACCTAAGCAGAAATATGACAGATCCACACGAATGGAAGTTGCATCGTCAAGTTTTTACAAAGATAATACAAGCATGGGGAAGGCCAGACATAGATCTCTTTGCTACCCACAGAAATTACCAGTTGACAGAATTCTGCTCCAGGACCTATCATCCACAGGCCTGGAAAGTGGACGCACTCTCTTTCAGTTGGACAACAATGACAGTTTATGCCTTTCCACCTCTTCCTCTGCTGCCCAAAGTTCTATTAAAAGCCAGAGCAGACAGACCAAAGATGATTCTCATTGCTCCAGACTGGCCAAGACAACACTGGTACCCACTCCTGAGGAGCCTGACGCATTCCCCACCATGGATCCTGCCTCTAATGCCTCTTCTGTTGACCCAGCACAACTTCAAAACTCTTCACAGTCAGCTGAAAACACTCAATCTAGCCGCATGGAGGATTCCTTAAATTCACAACATACCCTACTCTCCAAGGAGGTGCAGGATGTCATTTTGGAGGCCAGAAAGCCTTCTACTAGAAAAGCCTACTCCGCAAAATGGAAACTGTTTTGTGCCTGGAATCAGAAAAAGGGTCAGAATCCTGGAATACTGAATTTACCTCAAATATTATAGTACCTAGCTGAGATGCTAAGCAGTGGACTTTCATTCTCCTCCATCAAAATCCATGCCTCAGCCATTTCTGCTCAATACAACACTGACCCTCCTTTATTCTCTCACCCTCTCTTAAGACAGTTGCTCAGAGGGACTAAGAATATAAACCCCCCAAGGAAGCAACCAGTACCTGCTTGGGACCTCAGTTTCATTCTAGAAAAACTGACCCAGCCTCCATTTGAGCCAGCTGCTTCAACAGAACTGCAATATTTGTCATGGAAAACAGCCTTCCTTCTGGCTATCACCTCAGCACGCAGGGTTTCGGAACTACAAGCCCTCATGGCTGTGCAGCCTTTCATCATTTTCCATCAGGACAGAGTTTCCTTGCGAACCAACCCTTCCTTTATGCCAAAGGTAGTATCCAGGGTAGCCTTGAATCAGGCTATCCACTTACCTACCTTTTACCCTAATCCACAAAACAAAGGGGAGAGACTACTACATTCCTTGGACATTCACAGACAGCTTTGTTATTATTTGGACAGAACAAAGCCATTCAGAAAATCAGAGCAACTCTTTGTGTCCTATGCTACAGGTGCTCAAGGGAAGGCTATTTCCAAACATACAATTTCAAAATGGATAGCCCACTGCATACGCTTTTCTTATTCTTTTCATGGTAAAACTGTACCTACAGGCATCAGATCTCACTCCACAAGGGCCACAGCTACCTCTGCAGCTTTCCTCATGGGGGTTCCTACCAAAGATATTTTGGAAGCAGCCACTTGGAGTTCTGCACATACTTTCTCCAAGCACTATCACCTACCATTATACTCCAAATCTAGAGCGGGCTTTGCCACTGCAGTCTTGCAGGGCATCCTTGCTCCTCCTAGTTCCACTTAGTGCCTACCACCCCTTTTTTAGCTTTGGGATTCTACCCATCTGTTATGACTGCAGCTGTATGCACAATGAACATAGTACAGTTTTGTACCTACCATAAATGTAGATGTTCGAGTGCTAATACAGCTGCAGTCCAGGTTTCCCTCCCTCCTTCCCCTCTTGGGACAGGCCTAATGGCTAACACCTCCTCATACAACCTGATTGGGGTATTCTTTTATGGTGTATTTGCTTGCAACTACTGTTTTTTGATTATATTGCATTGCATTATTACATAAATTTATGTTTTGCCTTCCTTCTGGGGGCACCTGACATCTGGGGCAAGAAAACCTGAAGAAAATGGCGTTGGCTGGTTCTTTTATACCCCTGCGCACTGACATCAGGGAAGAAGCGACGACATCCGACGCCGGACCTAGACTTTGGAATTCGGCCGACCGAGGACCCGCCTGACAGCAGGATAACCCATCTGTTATGACTGCAGCTGTATTAGCACTTGAACATCTACATTTATGGTAGGTACAAAACTGTACTTTTGGGCCCACAGTATGCGACACTTTGACCCAGAGTGAAAAAGATGGTAAGACCCTGTCTGCTGTCAGGATTCGTTTTTCTACTCCACAATAGACCTCCTCTAGGAACCAGCGTAGTAGTAAGAAAACATGGTTTCGAAAGTCGCAGGGCCCTTTATAGGACACTCAGGGAAACCACCCCCCCCGAGATAGAGGGGGATATAGTCAGAACAGTAGATTCTGCCCACGCTGCCGAGATGGTCCACAAATTTAAGAGTTACAGGAACCTATCCTGGGCAATGCTTTCCAGCAGTTCTGAACAGTTGCCCGACTGCTCTCCTCTGGAAGCAGTCAGGGGATGTTTTTCCTTACACCCAGAAGCCTGAGAGGCTATCTCACTTGACAAATGGGTGCTAAGGATTGTATCCAGAGGATACTTCATTCTTTTTTCCGACATCCCCAAACAGAAAATTTCACATCCCTGATGTTCCACTCAGTCAGAGGGAGGATGCTGTCCAAGAAACAAGAAAGTTACTGCAAAAAATAGTCATACAAGGTGTTCCCCCTGATTAGGTCAGATCGGGAGTACCTAAAAAGACAGGAGACCTGCAGCCTGTCTTGGATCTCATCTACCTGAACAAGTCATTGAAATACGCACAGTTTGGGATGGTCACGATTCAGTCTATCTTACCTCTTTTGAAGATGGGCGATTGGATGTACTCTATAGACCTCGAGGATGTGTACTGCCATATCAAAATGACAGGCTCTCCAGTTCCTTTCTATATTTCAGGTGAGAGCCAGTCACTACCAATTTCAGGTGCTTTCGTTTGGCCTCACCACAGCTCCTAGAGTGTTCACCAAATGTCTAGCGGTAGTTGCAGCTCATCTCCCACTGCAAGGCTGTCAGTTATTTGCGTATCTGGATGACTGGCTCCTCACTGCCGCAACCAGGCATCTACTACTTCAGGCTACGGATTACTTCCTCAACCTAGCTTCAACTGTGTGTATAACTATAAACTGGAAAAAGTCTCACCTGGATCCAGTTCAGGCCATAGACTTTATAGGATCTGTATCCCGTTATCGCAAAGCGAAAAAAATCGAACATCATATGGTCGGCACCATATACCATACGTTCGAATTTTTCGATGTGCGGGCATGTCAATGGAGATCTCTATTACAGCGCAGAATGGGAAGATTTCCCTTTTTCTGCACTATAGTGCGATCTCGGAGTTAGTATGTTTAAGTAGTGGGGGGTGCTTGCCCCTCTGCTTAAGACGTTCGGGAGTTAATTTTTTTCTTTTGTTTTTTATTATGTTTTCGAGCATTTACAAGTTCAGTCATATGGTGACGACCATATGATATTCGAACTTATAAATGTTCGATAGCGTAATATAGACCCACTTTATAGGGGCATGTCTGGACGCAACAGTGGCTCATGTTTAACTTGCATTGGACACGGTGGTAAATCTGAGATCCCATGTTAGCCAGATCTTGACTGTTCCGAAACCTCCAGCCTCTCTGATTCTGAGTTTTGGTCTCCATGGCAGCAACCATAACTCTTCTTCCAATGGCACGTTTTCACATGCGTTTTCTTCAGTGGACCCTAGCAGTACAGTGGTATCTTCTTAGAAATCCCTTGAACCATCCCATAAAGCTATCTCATTTGTGCAGGGATTCTCTCCTTTGGTGGATCCAGTCCTCAGAGGTTAGTCAAGGACAACCATTTGATGTTCTTCGTGTTTCACTGTTGCAGTCATTACATTTGGGTAATCTGCTTGCAGGTTGTCCTCAGTCGGCCTGATTAACAAAGTCTTGGGTCCTGTGTCAGTTGCTGTCCCTTCTTCCATGACGTCAGGTCGTCAGGGGTGTAAAACATGCAGCCGACGCCATCACATCAGTCTTTATTGCCGCGAGGTGCCCAAAGCAGAAGCAGTTCGCAAGTGCCGTTCGGCCAACTCCTAAAATTTTCGTTTTTGAGTTTCAGAACTGAAGTCTTCGACTAAAAAGCTAAGTACCCCATTGGGGAAACTTTTTCTTGCTCCTTACCGATGTCAGTAAAAGTTAGTAATTGTATTACTTGTGGGAAGCAAATACCTCATAAGGATTTCCATTTGTACTGTATTCCTTGCCTAGGCCCTGACCACGACGTACCTTGTTGCCAGTTTTGTGGTTTATTTAATCAGTGCACTAGCCGTCGTTGGTACGTTTTTGCTTCTAAATATTTTGGATCACGGTTTAATTATCCAGAAATGACGTCGGTTAGAAATCCAACTACCGGAATATATAAAAAAGCAAAGAAAAAGACCGAGAACAGGCCGTTGAGGTCCAAAACTGCAGACGACGCATCTCCTAAGCCAGTCGTCAGTTCGCCGGTACTCATTGAGGCGCTTTCGCAGCCCCTGATATCCGCTACTTCTGATTCGCAGGCCTCTACTGAGACCCATTCAGAGTCCGGCATGCCGCGAGATGCTTTAGTTATGAAACCCGCGGATGTCTCTATCTTGGATGGGTCCGGAGCCGCTGTGCCGGCACCGGCTTCTGAGGGTGTATTCAGGCCTACAGATTTGTATATTAAACCGACTCCATCTTCAAAATTAAGGCCAAAAGCTCGATCTGTGTCTAAAAAAATGATGCCCAGGCCACATGTGCAGGCCCCTATGCCTAGAAAACAAATGATAAAAATGGCTGAAGATTTAATTACTCTAATCAGGGGTAGCCAACCCCCATCCCCTTTGAAGAGGCCTAGGGTTGAAATTGACTGAATCTTCTGAACAGGATTCTGTTTCTTCTGACTCTTCTAATGAACAGGATTTGTCTATACCTACTTATGAGGACTCTGATGCAGAGGATTCCATTCTTTCTGCTTCTCCCTCTGAGGATTTTTCTTTTGGGGAAACTTTACATACCGTAAGGGAACATTTCCACTGGGAAAATCAGGATTTTTGAATAAAAGAGGCTTAGGGATTTTCTTCTTCTTCTTCCTCAGCATAGGTCTTTGGCTATACCTCCTGTTGTAGACATTGTTGATGTGTTTTCAGAATCTAGTTATGGCTCCTGATTCTTTGCCTCCGGCTCTTTGTAAGCCAGACAGATACTACAGGGTTCCTGACTCCCACAAATTCCTTTTCAAAAATCCTGTTGCGGATCCTGAAACCATTTCTCAGGGCCCCAAGGGCATTAAGGCTTCTACTGCTAAAAATCCTACCCCTTCTGATAGAGATTCCAGGGCGCTGGATAGATGGGGTAAGAGGGTCTATACTTCTGCAACCTTGGCAATCAGGGCTTTAAACTGTCAATTCCATATGCTAAAATATCAGCAGCATATCATGGGACTGCTTAAACAGAAAAATGATGTTGATTTCTGACTGTGTGGAAAATAAAGCTTTACAGGATTTATTGCATTCAGCTGAACAAGTTGGAAAACATACTTTGCAATGTGGTTTTGATTCTTTGGAGGCTTCTTGCAGGGCTGCTGTAACTGGGTCTGTGCTTAAAATGCATGCTTGGCTCAAAGAACAATCTCTGCCTGATCATCACAATCTTTTTTCGGCTGTTCCCGTTAGGGGTCGCCACAGCGGATCATCTGTTTCCATTTCTTCCTGTCCTCTGCATCATGCTCTTTCACACCAACCGCCTGCATGTCCTCTCTCACCACATCCATAAACTTCATCTTAGGCCTCCCTCTTTTCCTCTTGCCTGGCAGCTCCATCCTTAGCATCCTTTTCCCAATATACCCAGCATCCCTCCTCAGCACATGTTCAAACCAACGCAATCTCGCCTCTCTTGCTTTGTCTCCAAACTGTCCAACCTGAGCTGACCCTCTAATATACTGATTCCTAATCCTGTCCATCCTAGTCACACCCAGTGCAAATCTTAACATCTTTAACTCTGCCACATCCAGCTCTGACTCCTGCCTTTTCGACAATGCTACCGTCTCCAACCCATATAACATAGCTGGTCTCACTACCCTCTTGTAGACCTTCCCTTTCACTCTTATTGGTACCCGTCTGTCACAAATCACTCCTGACACTCTTCTCCACCCATTCCACCCTGCCTGTACTCTCTTCTTCACCTCTCTTCCACACTCACCATTACTCTGAACTGTTGATCCCAAGTATTTAAACTCATCCACCTTTACCAACTCTGCTCCCTGCATCCTCACAATTCCACTACCCTCCCTCTCACTTACACACATATATTCTGTTTTAGCCCTGCTGACCTTCATTCCTCTCCTCTCTAAAGCATATCTCCACCTCTCCAGGGTCTCCTCAACCTGGTCCCTACTCTCACTACATATCACAATGTCATCTGCAAACGTCATAGTCCACGGGGCCTCCTGTCTAATCTCATCTGTCAACCTGTCCATCACCACTGTAAATAAGAAAGGGCTCAGAGCTGATCTTTGATGTAATCCCACCTCCACCTTAAACGTATCTGTCACTCCCACCGCAGTCCTCACCAATGTCACACTACCCTTGTACATATCCTGTACCACTCTTACATACTTCTCTGCCACTCCCGACTTCCTCATACAATACCACAACTCCTCTCTAGGCACCCTGTCATATGCTTTGTCTAAGTCCACAAAGACACAGTGCAACTCCTTCTGACCTTCTCTGTATTTCTCCAGCAACATACTCGGAGCAAATATTGCATCTGTAGTTCTCTTTCCTGGCATGAAACCATACTGCTGATCACTATTCATCACCTCCCTTCTTAACCTAGCTTCCACTACTCTTTCCCATAACTTCAAGCTGTGACTGATCAATTTTATCCCTCTGTAGTTACTGCAGCTCTGCACATCACCCTTATTCTTAAAGATGGTTACCAAAACACTTTTTCTCCACTCCTCAGGCATCCTCTGACTTTCCAAAATTTCATTAAACAATCTGGTTAAAAATTCCACTGCCATTTCTCCTAAGCACCTCCATGCTTCCACTGGTATGTCATCTGGGCCAACAGCCTTTCCATTCTTCATCCTCTTCATAGCTGTCCTTACTGCCTCCTTGCTAATCTGCTTCACTTCCTGATTCACTATCCCCACATCATCCAACCTTCTCTCTCTCTCATTCTCTTCATTCATCAGCCCTTCAAAGTACTATTTCCATCTACTCAACACACTCTCCTCACTTGTGAGTATGTTTCCCTCACTGTCCTTTATCATCCTTACCTGCTGCGCATCTTTCCCAGCTCTGTCCCTCTGTCGAGCCAATCGGTACAGGTCCTTTTCTCCCTCTTTAGTGTCCAATCTCTCATACAACTCTCTATATGCCTTATCCTTAGCCTTCGCCACCTCTCTCTTTGCCATGTGCCTCATCTCCTTATACTCATGTCTACTTTCTTCATCTCTTTGACAATACCACTTATTCTTCACCAGCCTCTTCCTCTGTATACTCTCCTGTACTTCCTCATTCCACCACCATGTCTCCTTGTCCTCCTTCCTCTGTCCAGATTTCACACCAAGCACCTTCCTAGCAGTCTCCCTTACTAGCTCTGCTGTAGTTACCCAGCTATTCAGTAACTCTTCATTGCCTCCCAGTGCCTGTCTTAACTCTTACCTGAACTCCACCTCACAATCACCCTTTTTTAACTTCCACCATTTAATCCTTGGTACTGCTTTCACACTCCTCCGCTTCTTGATCACCAACATCATCCTGCAGACCACCATTCTATGATGCTTAACTGCACTTTCCCCAGTCACCACTTTACAGTCTCCAATCTCCTTCAGACTGGCCCTCCTACATAGGATATAATCCACCTGTGTGCATCTTCCTCCACTCTTGTACATCACCCTATGCTCCTGCCTCTTCTTAAAATACGTATTCACCACAGCCATGTCCATCATTTTCGCAAAATCCACAGTCATCTGACCTTCTGCATTCCTCTCCTTAACACCATACCTACCCATCACTTCCTTATCCCCTCTGTTCACTTCACCAACATGTCCATTGAAGTCCGCTCCAATCACTAGTCTCTCACCCTTTGGTCCACTCACCACCACTTCATCCAACTCGCTCCAAAAATTTTCTTACTCATCCATCGCACACCCAACTTGTGGAGCATATGCACTAACAACATTCATCATTACACCATCAATTTCAAGCTTCATAAACATCACTCTATCAGACGCTCTCTTCACCTCCAAAACACTCTTGGCATACTGTTCCTTTAGGATAACCCCTACCCCATTTCTTCTGCCATCCACACCATGATAGAACAATTCGAACCCGCCTCCTATGCACTTGGCCTTACTTCCCTTCCATCTGGTCTCTTGCACGCACAATATATCAACCTTCCTTCTCTCCATCATATCAGCTAGCTCTCCCCTATACCAGTCATACTGCCAACATTCAAAGTTCCTACCCTCAGTACTACACTCCTAACCTTCCTCCTCTCTTCCTGCCTTCGGGCATGCCTTCCCCCTCCCCCTCCTCTTCTTCGGCCAACAGCAGCCCAGTTTCCACCAGCACCCTGTTGGCTAACAGTACTGGTGGCAGTCGTCGTTAACACGGGCTTCGACCGATCCGGTATGTAATTATGAAAAGTTCTCCGCATCAGTAATTTTTGGCAGAGGTTTTACGCCGGATGCCCTTCCTGATGCAGCCCTCCCCATTTATCCGGGCTTGGGACCGGCACAAAGAAATGCACTGGCTTGTGCATCCCCGGTGACTGGGTTAATCTCTCCCTGATCATGTTAAAGTAAAATTGTTGGATGCTCCTTTGCAACAGGACCGTCTCTTTGGTAATAAGGCTGAAGAAGTTCTAAAAAAGATGAAAGATAAAGCTAAATCTATGCAAACTGTTAAAGATTTCTTACAAGTGCAACCTCCAAGATTTAGTAGGCACTGGCCTACTAAGAACTGGTCCTTTCCAGTTCCTGACAGAGCCATTCAAGTCAAACCCAGGCATTCCAAAGGCACCAGGTTTCAGTCCCAAGGGACTTTCAGAACTAAGCAATGGGGTGCCTCCTCTTCCAAATCTGGAAACAACAAGACACCTCCCTATGGTAAGCAGTCTCAATGACTTTCCTCTAGAGTTACCAAGCAGTTACCTTTTAGCTGCCCCTTTGGGAGGAAAACTGGCTCTTCATGCAAAAAACTGGCAACTTATAACCCAGGATAAATGAGTTTTCAATATAGTATCCCAGGGATACAGATTTCATTTCCACACATTGCCAACTCCAAACGGATGACCAGACCTGCCCCCAAATCAGTGGGTAGAGGCCCAGAAACAAGTACTTTCCCTCTTAAACATGGAGGCTATTCAGCTAGTACCAGATGAGGAAAAGGGACAAGGTTTCCTGGTACCCTGAAAAAACAAATCATGGCGTCCAATTCTGGATCTGTCTACTCTAAACACCTTTCTGGACATTCCAGAATTCAAGATGCTGACTCTTCACCAGTTACTTCCTATGCTAGGCAAAGATACCTGGTTGGGAACTCTAGATTTAAAAGAGGCTTACCTGCATGTCCCAATCAGGGAATCTTGCAGAAGATACCTCCGCTTCAAAGCAGGCTACTTGCATTATCAGATGTTCTTCATGTTTCACTGTTGCAGTCATTACATTTGGGTAATCTGCTGGCAGGTTGCCCTCAGTCGGCCTGAATAACTAAGTCTTGGGTCCTGCGTCGGTTGCTGCCTCCTCTTCCATGACCTTAAGGATGTCCTTCAAGGATGCATCTGCAGTCCTTACAAATGGGTTGTCCTGTCGTCAGGCAGCCCTTCGGTCGGCCGGATTCCAAAGTCTGGGTCTGGCCTCAGCTGGTGTCGCACTTCACCCGATGTCATAGCTGCAGTTATTCGGGTATAAAGGCATCAGCCGACGCCATTTTCCTCAGTCTTTCTTGCCGCGTGGCGCCCGAAGCAGAAGCTGTTCGCAAGTGCCGGTCGGTCAGAACCAGAGATTACTACTACCGGATAATTCTACTACTACCGAAGACTTCTAAAAAGCTAAGTACCCCGTTGGGGACTCTTTCTTGCCTCAGCCGATGTCAGAAAAAGTGAATAACTGTTTAACTTGTGGGAAACAAATACCTCATAAAGATTTCCACTCTTACTGCTTACCTTGTTTAGGCCCAGACCACGATGTAGCAGCTTGTCTAGCCTGTGCTTCTTTTAACCGGCGGACGCTTGGACGTCTGTCGGAATTTGCTGAGAAGTTTTTCGGCTCCGATTTTGCTTACATTATGCCGTCGGATCCTCCGACTACGCAAATATCTAAAAAGCGCAAGGAAAAGGACCGACACTCGCGGTCCGCGGTTTCGGCCGAAACCGCGGTTAAGCCGACCACGAGTGTCTCGGTTTCGGCTGAAACCGAGCAAGCGGTTCTTCCTTCAGCCGAAAACTTACCTTCTACCGAGGCCTCTTCCAACCTGGTGGAACCGGCTTCTGAAATCCCACCTGCTCTTGCAGTTTCTCAGGAATTATCTGACACTATCCCCTTGGATATTTCCATCCCTGCACGTGGAGCTGCTAGGCCACCTGCAACCATGTCCATTAAGGCCTTTGCCAGGGCTAAAGCAGCTAAAACTACTAAATCTGTGCCTGTTAAGACCCCCTCTCACAGGCCTAGCTCTAGTTCACAAATGCTTAGTCTAGCAGAGGATCTCATTTCTTTAATCCGGGGATCCCAACCTCAACCAGACAGGGCCTCTCACCCACCTCCAGAGAAGAGGCCTAGAGCAGAGCCCCCTGAGCCAGTTTCTACAGATTATTCCTCTGATGACTCAGATAATACAAACCCTCCAGAGGCTCCTTTCTCCCCTTATGAAGACTCTGATGCTGAAGAGTCCATTCCTTCTGCCTCTCCGCCTGAGGAATTTTCCTTTGGGGAAACCTTGCATGCTATGAGGGAACAATTTCAGTGGCAGGGTCAGGATTTTTCTGACTCCAGAAAGAGGCTTAGAACTTTTCTGCATTTACCACAACATAGGCCTTTAGCCATACCTCCAGTCCTTTCTGTTGTAGATGATGCATTTAATGATGCTTGTACTGCTCCTGATTCACTACCTCCGGCCCCTGCTAAGCCCGATAGGTACTACAGGGTCCCGGACACGCATTACCATTTGTATAAGGCTCCTTTTGCAGATCCCGAGACTATCTCCCAGGGACCTAAGGCTGTAGCAGCTACTTCTGCCAAAAAAACCCTCCCCTCTGAAAGGGAATCCAGGTCCTTAGAGAGATGGGGTAAAAAAGTTTGCACTTCTGCTACTCTTTCAGCTAGGGCCTTGAACTGTCACTTTCACATGATCCAGTATCAGGAATTTATGCTAGACCAGTTAACCAAAAAGCTGTCCTCAGATGAATCATTAGACAAAAAATCTGTTCAGGAAATGGTACATAACATACAGCAAGTCAGTAACCATTCCTTAAAATGCGGCTATGATGCACTGGAGGCTTCCTTTAGATCAGCCATGACTGGCACAGTTATCAGAAGGCATGCATGGTTAAAAGAGCAGGCCTTACCAGACCATGTCAAATCAAAACTACTAGATGCTCCTATGGACAAGATCAATTTGTTTGGCTCTCCTGCACAACAGGTGCTGAAGAAGATGGAAGAGAAGGCAAAATCTGTCCAAACAGTGAAAGATTTCTTACAGGTCCAACCTCCAAGGTTTAGCAGGAATTGGCCCTCCAAGAATTGGTCCTTTCCAGACTCCTCCAGAGCTCAGAGAGGCAGAAATAGGCGTTCAAGAGGCAGAAGTCAATCCAGGGGTGCCTACAGGGGACGCCAGTGGCAGGGTAACAACCAGCGAGGTACAGCCACAGACACAGCCACCACCACTACTACAGGACAATCACAGTGACTTGGCTCTGGCACTGCCTACCAGGGAACAACTAGAAGCACCCTTAGGCGGGAAGCTAGCTTTATTTTCAGTAAACTGGCATTACATCACAAGAGACAAGTGGATTTTGCAGACAATAGACCAAGGTTACAGGTTTCACTTCCATACTCTACCATGGAAGAGAGGAATGCCAACCCTACCTCCAAATCAAAAGGCAGAAGCTCTAAAACAAATAACTCAATTATTAAGGATGAGAGCTGTGGAAAAGGTACCATCTATGGAGCAAGGACAGGGATTTTACTCCAGACTCTTCTGGTACCAAGAAAAGAAAGCAAATGGAGACCTATTCTCGACCTGTCCGCTTTAAACACATTCCTCATTGTTCCACAATTCAAAATGCTGACCCTACAGCAGCTTCTTCCCATGCTGGGCAAGGAGTCTTGGCTGGTAACTCTAGATCTCAAGGAGGCATACCTGCACGTCCCCATACGACCAAATTGCAGAAGATACCTCAGATTTCTTGCAGGATCAGAGCATTATCAATTCTCAGCATTGCCCTTTGGCTTATCTACTGCGCCCAGAGTGTTCAGGAAATGCCTGGCATCAGTAATTGCTCATTGCAGGCTTCAGGGAATCCAAATCTACCCTTACCTGGACGACTGCCTGATACACGCGGACAACAAAAACAAGCTAGCAGAAGACTTGAAAAGGGTCATTTACCTACTACAAGCCCTGGGATATACAGTCAATATAAAAAAGTCAAGGCTGATACCATCCCAAAGGATAACTTTTTTGGGTGCAGAGCTGGACACAGCGAAACAGATGGCATTCCTAACAGTAGAAAAACAGGAGCAACTCCCTCTCTACTTCTGGGCATTAACAAAGCAGAACCATCTAACAGCAAGAAAAGTCCTGCAAGCCTTGGGTTTCATGGCATCCTGCATAATATTGGTTCCACATGCCAGACTGCATATGAGAAAGTTACAGTGGTACCTAAGAAATTTATGGTCTCAGCACAAACACAGCCTAGAAACCCAAATTCCAATAATTCCATGCCTGAAGCAAGAATTCCAATGGTGGGCTCAGGCCTGTCAATCAAACAAAGGACTGCCCTTCCACAACACTCAACCCAGCCAAACCATCACAACGGACGCCTCAGACCTCGGTTGGGGGGCCTACATGCTGGACAAGTGTATACAAGGTTTATGGTCTCAAGACCAGCTACACCTACACATAAACCAAAAGGAAATGCTGGCAGTAAAACTGGCAATTCAGACATTCAGACCATTTCTTCAACAAGGCCAGCTGTTAAGGACAGACAACACCACAGTTATGTGGTACATCAACAAACAGGGAGGCACACACTCGTACCCTCTATGCCGGATGGCAATGGACCTCTGGAATGTGGCCCTGAGCTACAACATTCAGTTACAAGCAATTTTTGTACCAGGAAAAGAAAACATTCTAGCAGACATACTAAGCAGAACCACCACGGATGCCCACGAATGGATGCTGCATCCGGACATCTTCAAAACCATTACGAGAAAATGGGGACTCCCAGAAGTAGACTTATGTGCATCCCCACTCAATCACCAACTAAAGAAATTCTGCACAAGGACGTACCACCCACTTGCTTGGAAGGTGGACTCCCTATCTTTCAGTTGGAAAAACCTGACAGCATATGCATTCCCACCACTTCCTTTGATGCACAAGGTGCTATTGAAGATCAAAGAGGACCGTCCAAGGATCATTCTGATAGCTCCAGACTGGCCAAGACAACATTGGTACCCATTACTGAGGAGCATGTCTCGGGAACAAATTTGGCCCCTGCCCCTAGTTCCCTTGCTGTTAACGCAGAACAACTACAACACCCTGCATCCAAACCTAAAAACACTGCAGCTGACTGCCTGGAACATTGCATAAGACCAATTAACCCAAATCTATCCCAAAGGGTTAAAGATATTATCTTGGAGGCTCGCAGACCCTCAACAAGAAAAAATTATTCAGCAAAATGGAAAAGATATCTCATTTGGAGTACTGCAAAAGGAGAAAATGTGTCACTGGTAAACATAGCCAACATCCTGGAATACTTGGCAGAGCTCTTCCACAAAGGCCTGTCCTATTCTTCCATTAAGATTCATGCATCAGCTATTTCAGCAGAATACAACTTGGATCCTCCAGTCTTCTCACATCCTCTGCTCAGGCAGTTTCTGAGAGGAATTAAAAATGTAAAACCACCAAGGAAGCCACCATTGCCAGCATGGGACTTGAACTTTGTGCTAGAAAAATTGACACTCCCTCCTTTCGAACCAGCAGCAACAGCAGAATTACAATACTTATCATGGAAAACTGCTTTCCTGCTGGCAATTACTTCAGCAAGAAGGGTATCTGAGCTACAGGCATTAATCGCAGTACAGCCCTTCCTGATCTTCCATCAAGATAGTGTCCATGAGAACAAATCCTACTTTTATGCCTAAGGTGGTCTCCAGAGTATCCTTAACTCAGGCTATCCACCTACCTACATTCTTCCCCAACCCACAGAACAGGGGAGAAAGACTGTTGCACACCTTGGATGTACATAGACAATTACGCTACTACCTGGACAAGACCAAGGGCAATAGAAAAACTGACCAGCTACTGGTAGCATATGCAACAGGAATGGAAGGAAAAGCAATTTCAAAACAGACAATCTCTAAGTGGATAGGAAATTGCATTAGATTTTGTTACTCCTACCATGGGAAGAAAACTCCAGAAAACATCAGGCCTCACTCTACAAGGGCTACAGCCACTACCACAGCTTTTCTACGAGGAGTGGCTACCAAAGACATTTTAGAGGCTGCTACTTGGAGCTCCGTGCATACATTTGCCAAGCATTATAATTTACCTCTATACTCTAGATCCCGAGCAGGTTTTGCCACTGCTGTTTAGCAAGGGATCTTAACTACACCATAATTTTATTTCTCCTCCTCCCCAGTTTGGCTATGGTATTCTACCCATTTGTAAGGACTGCAGATGCATCCTTGAAGGACATAGTACAGTTTTGTACCTACCATAAATGTAGATGTCCGATAGGAATGCATCTGCAGTCAGGATTACCCACCCTCCTTCCCTCTGTGGTACTCCTAGGGTATTTGCCCATCTTGTAGCTAGCTGGGGGAATCTATTATGGTGTATTTGTTTGTATATATGTACATACATGCTTATATTTTGTTTGCTCTCTCCTATTTGGAATCATTTGCATTTATCCAAATTTAGCCTTCCTAGAGGGCACCTGGCATCTGGGCAAGAAACACTGAGGAAAATGGCATCGGCTGATGCCTTTATACCCGAATAACTGCAGCTATGACGTCGGGTGAAGTGCGACACCAGCCGAGGCCAGACCCAGACTTTGGAATCCGGCCGACCGAAGGGCTGCCTGACGACAGGGCAACCCATTTGTAAGGACTGCAGATACATTCCTATCGGACATCTACATTTATGGTAGGTACAAAACTGTACTTTGTCAGGGGTATAAAACATGCAGCTGATGCCATTTTATTCAGTCTATCTTGCCGCGCGGTGCCCGAAGCAGAAGCAGTTCGCAAGTGCCGGTCGGCCGACCGCTGAAATTTTCACATTCGAGTTTCAGAACCGAAGTCTTCAAACTAAAGCCAAGTACCCCGTTGGGGAAACTTTTTCTTACCGATGTCAGTAAAAGTTAATAATTGCATTACTTGTGGGAAGCAAATACCTCATAATGATTTTCATTTGTACTGTATTTCTTGCCTAGGCCCACATCATAACATGCCTTGCTGTCGGTTTTGTGCTAGATTTAACCAACGCACTATTAAGAGTTGGTATATTTTTGCTTCTAAATATTTTGGATCCAGATTTAATTATCCTGAAATGTCATCAGTTAGCAATCCAACTACCGGAGTTCACAAAAAATGCAAAGAAAAAGACAGAGACCGTCACGGTCCAAAACCGACGAAGCTTCTCCTAAACCAGTCACCGGTTCTCCAGTACTCAGTGAGGTGCTTTTGCAGCCCCTGATACCCGCTACTTTTGAGTCGCAGGCCTCTACCGAGACGCATTCGGAGTCCGGTATGCCGCGAGATTCTCAGAGTATTGAACCCGTGGATGGTCTCTCCCTTGGATGGGTCTGGAGCCGCTGAGTAGGCACCAGTTTCTGAGGGTGTTTTCAGGTCTCAGCATTTTTTATATTAAACCGCCAGCCATAAAAACAAGGTCAAAAACATCTCTGTTTAAAAAACCGATGCATGAGCCACGTGCTCAGGCCCCTTTGCCTAAAAAACAGTTGATCAAAATGGCTGAGGACTTAATTACCTTGATCAGGGGTTCCCAACCCCCCCCCCTACTAAGAGGCCTAGGCAAGGCACTGATTATGAATCTTCAGATCAGGTTTCCATTTCTTCTGATTCCTCTTCTGTTCAGGAATTTTCTGTTCCACCATATGAGGATTCTGATGCAGAGGAATCCATCCCATCTGCATCTCCTCCTGAGGATTACTCGCTTGGAGAGACTTTACACACTTTAAGGGAACGTTTTCCCTGGGAGAGTCAGGACTTGTCTGAATCAAAAAAGAGGCTTAGGGATTTCCTTCTTCCTCAGCATAGGCCTTTGGTAGTACCTTCTGTATTAGACATTGTTGATGTGTTTTCGGAATCAAGCATGTCTCCGGATTCCCTTCTTCCGGCTCCTAGTAAGCCAGACAGATATTACAGGGTTCCTGACTCCCACAAATTTCTATTCAAAAATCCTGCTGCTGACCCTGAGACTATTTCACAGGGTCCCAAGGGTATAAAGGCCTCTACAGCCAAAAATCCTATCCCCTCTGATAGAGATTCCAGTGCGCCGGATAGATGGGGAAAGAAGGTTTATACGTCTGCTACCTTGGCAATCAGGGCCTTAAACTGCCAGTTTCATATGCTTAAATATCAACAGCATGTTATGGCCTTACTGGAACAAAATTATGTTGATTTCGGATTGTGTGGAAAATAGAGTTACAGGAATTATTGCATTCAGCAGAACAGGTTGGAAAGCATACTTTGCAATGTGGTTTTGATTCCTTGGAGGCCTCTTGCAGGGCCGCAGTTACCGGATCTGTGATTTGAAGGCAAGCCTGGCTCAAGGAGCAAAATCTGCCTGATCATGTTAAAGCTAAATTGTTGGATGCCCCCTTGCAGCATGATACTCTGGTAATAAGGCAGAAAAGGTTTTAAAGAAAATGAAAGACAAAGCTAAATCTGTGCAAACTGTAAAAGATTTCTTGCAAGTGCAGCCTCCCAGGTTCAGTAGGCACTGGCCTTCTAAAAATTGGTCTTTTCCTGTGTCCAACAGAGTCACCCAAGGCAAATCCAGGCGCTCAAAAGGCTCCAGATACCAATCACAGGGTTCTAACAGGTCAAAGCAATGGGGTGCCTCCACCTCCAAATCTGGAGGAAACAAAGCACAACCCTACAGTAAGCAGTCTCAACGACTTTCCTCTACCATCACCAAGCACTTATCTTTTGGCAGGCCCCTTGGGGGGAAAATTAGCACTTCATGCTCAAAATTGGCAGTTAATTACCCAGGACAAGTGGGTATTAAACATAGTATCCCAGGGGTACAGATTTCATTTCCATACATTGCCAATTCCAAACGGATGGCCACATCTGCCACAAAATCAGTGGGCAGAGGCTCAAAAATAAGTTATGTCCCTCATGGATATGGGGGCTATTCAACCAGTATCAGAAAAGGAAAAAGGACAAGGTTTTTATTCAAGACTTTTCCTGGTACCCAGAAAAGACAATTCCTTGCGTCCAATACTGGACATAATGATTTTGAACACGTTCCTGGACATTCCAAAATTCAAAATGCTGACTTTGCAACAGCTACTGCCTATGCTGGGCAGGGATGCTTGGTTAGGGACTGTAGACGTAAAAGAGGCATATCTGCATATCCCAGTAAGGGAATCATGCAGAAGATACCTCCGCTTCAAGGCAGGTTTATTGCATTACCAATTCTCTGCAGTGCTCTTTGGCTTATCTACTGCGCCCAGGGTCTTTACAAAGTGCCTGGCACCAGTAATTGCATTCTGCTGACGAAGAAACATACAGATTTATCCTTATCTGGACGACTGTCTCATTCAAGCAGAGGACAAGGACACTCTTCTTCAACATCTGGCATTTGTAAAAAGGCTTCTAACATGCCTAGGATGCACTATAAACGAAAAGAAATCACAACTGGTACCCTCTCAAATAATTACATTCCTGGGTGCAAGCTTGAATACAACTGCCCAGATGGCGTACCTCACGCCAGACAAACAAAGGCAACTGACAAAATACTTCAAACAAGTGGCAACAAAAACCCAGTTATTTGCAAGACAAATTCTGCAGGCTTTGGGGTTCATGGCATCTTGCATTCTGCTAATTCCATATGCGAAGATGGACAGCACCACAGTTATGTGGTACATAAGCAAGCAGGGGAGGTACACATTTCTACCCCCCCACGGCCTTGAGCTATCAAGTACAAATGCAAGCTCAATTCCTGCCGGGACAGCTGAATATTTTGGTAGACGAACTAAGCAGAAATCTCATAGACCCACACGAATGATAACTGGAATCACGGATTTTCAACATGTTGACACGCAAATGTGGGAGCCCAGACATAGATCTTTTTGCCTCACCCCAGAACTACCAGTTGGACAAATTTTTCACAAGAACTTCTCACAAAAAAGCCTGGAAAGTGGATGCTCTGTCTTTCAGCTGGGAAAACCTATCACTGTATGCCTTTCCCCCTCTGCTCTCCAAAGTTCTGCTAAAAGTCAAACAGGACAAACCAAAAATGATTTTTGTTGCTCCAGACTGGCCTCGCCAACACTGGTACCCACTCCTACACAGTCTGTCTCAAATCTCTCCATGGCACCTGCCTCAGACACCTTCCTTACTGTCTCAGCAGAAAAACTAAATTCTGCACCCTCAGCTCCTAACTTTGAATTTTGCAGCTTGGCTAATCACTTAAATTCCCCCTTACCATATCTCAGCACACCTGTGATGGATGTCATTTTGGAGACGAGAAGACCTAGTACTAGAAAATCTTATGCTGACAAATAGAAAAGAATCTGCGCCTGGAATCAATCATAAGGGATAAGCACAGCAGTGCCCAACTTGCCTCAGATTTTGCAGTACTTAACTGAGATGCTTCACAAGGGCCTGTCTTTTTCTTCCATAAAAATCCATGCCTCAGCTATTTCAGCTCATTACAACACAGAACCTCCTGTCTTCTCTCATCCTCTGCTAAAGCAGTATTTCAGAGGGGCTAAAAACTTGAGACCACCCAGGAGACCACTAACCCCCTACCTAGGACCTCAACTTTGTATTGGAGAAACTCACTCTCCCTCCTTTCGAGCCAACTGCTTCTGCAGACTTAAAATTTCTCTTTTGGAAAACAGCCTTCCTTTTAGCAATCACTTCGGGTAGAAGGATTTCTGGATTACAGACCCTTATGGCAGTGGAGCCTTTCATCATTTTTCATGCGGGCAGGGTGTTGTTCAGTACCAAACCATGCTTCATGCCCAGGGCTGCATCTACTTCTACAGCCTTTCTCAGAGGTGTTCCTACCAGGGATATTCTAGAAGCTGCTACTTGGAGTTCAGTTCATACTTTCACCAAACATGATCATTTACCAATGTTCTCTAAATCCAGAGCTGGTTTTGCCACTGCTGTTTTGCAGGGCCTTATAGCCGGTCCTAATGCTGTATAAATCCATCCTCCCAACCATAGCTTTGGGAATCTACCCAAATGTAATGACTGCAACAGTGAAACACGAAGAACATAGTACAGTTGTGTACACTTACCATAAATATAGATGTTCGAGTGTGTTCACTGTTGCAGTCCTGGTTACCCTCCCTCCAGCCCCCTGTTTTTTCTCTTAATATGCCTCTACTTTCTTTTTCTACACTTAAAAGCCTTTTTGGAGTATTTGCTTTTGTTTGGAGGTATATTTTTTTGTGTTTTGAAATCTCTCTCTCTCTCTCTCTATATATATATATATATATATATATATATATATTGTATTGCTCCCCATTTGGGGGGCACCTGACATCTGGGGCAAGAAAAACTGATGTAATGGCGTTGGCTGCATGTTTTATACCCCTGACGTCATAGAAGAAGGGACAGCAACCAACGCAGGACCCAAGACTTTTTTAATCAGGCCGACTGAGGGCAACCTGCCAGCAGATTACCCAAATGTAATCACTGCAGCAGTGAATACACTCGAGCATCTACATTTATGGTAAGTGTACACAGCTGTACTCCCCAACTGCCATGTTGACCACGAACGTCTCCCAGTTCTAGTTTGGGTGCATTGTCTGCGCTGGACGGTCCAAGGCTCGTGGATGCCTTAGAGACCAAGTCGCATATCAGTGTTCTCGAGATGAGAGCTGTTTTTCTAGCGTTGCAGGAACTAGACAGGTTTCTCCCTCAGGGGCCTACTATTGTCCAAACAGATACTATATCAGTGGTTTGGTACCTCAGCAAACAGGGAGGAACCAGGTCTTATTCCCTTTGGAACCAGGTCTTATTCCCTTTGTCGAGAAGCGTTGAGGGCTTGGTAGTGGGCGACTTCTTCCAACCTTTTTCTGGCAGCAACGTACATTTTGGGGGAATCCAACATCTTAGCTGACAGACTCATTAGAATGCTGCTAATGCCTCACGAGTGGTCCCTGAACCAGTCCATGGCAGATGCTGCTTTCCAGAAATGGGGTTATCCTTGCTGCAACCTCTTTGTGTCCCCCCTCAACAACAAATGCAGCAAGTATTTTGTATTGATCCCTCCTTAGGGATAGTCTCTCGGGTACCCTCTGGTTCATGCTTGGCACTCCGTTCTACTGTACGCCTTTCCCCTCTTCCCTTGATTCCCAAGTTCCTAGAGAAAGCTCTCAAGTTCTGAAGCAAAGTGATCCTCACTTCTCCCTTTTGGCCACTGCAAATCTGGTTCACCTTTCTTTGGTCTCATCTGGTTTGCCCCCCAATGAAGTTGGATCAGTGTCCAGATCTATTGTCTCATCCATCGGGGTGTCCACATCTCAACATTCACGCCCTGAAATTAACCACATGGTTTCTACACTTCCAACGATGGCTAGATCTCCCAGGCTGTCTTCTCTAGTCTGAGACATTTTGATTTCATCACATAGGGCTTCCACTTGGAAGATTTACAAAAGTAAGTGAAAAAGATTTTCACTTTTCGCAGAACAGAATCAGATAGATCCTTTTACAACACCAGTTTCAGTAGTTCTAGACTTTCTGGCTTTTCAAGGAAGGTGCTAGTTATTCTACAGTCAAGGTACAGCTTGCTGCTATTTCTAACTTCCAGTTTGGTTTTGACTCAGCATCTTTAGCCTCTTCTAAGTTAATGTAAGCCTTTTCTTACGGGCACCTTTTTGCTACAGCCTCCAGTCAACGACCCTACACCTCCTTGGGATCTTGCTATGATGTTGCAAGCCTTGGTCCATTCTCCTTTTGAATCTCTGCTACTGTAGATCTCAAATTCTTTTCCTGGAAAACATTTTTCCTAGTAGTGATTACCTTGGACAGGAGAGGGTCTTTTCTTTCCTCAGTATCAGAACAAAGGAGAATAGACATTGCAGATGCTTCATGTGCATAGACAACTTCATTTTTACATGCATAGAACTAAATCCTTCAGGAAGTGTTATCAGTTGTTTCCTTTTCGAATGCCAAAAAAGGTAAGGCAGTGACCAAAGTTTCCTTGGCCAGATGGTAGAAAGATTGTATTATGTTTATTTACTCTTCTAAAGGTGTTCCCTTACCAGACCCAGTTAGGGCACATTCTACAAGGTCCATGACCACGTCTCAAGCCTTTTGGTCCAGAGTTTCTGTTGAGGACATTTGTACTGCTGCTACTTGATCAAACCCCCATACTTTTGTCGCTCATTACAAATTGGACTTGGCATCAGAAGTAGAAGTGCTTTTGGTTCTGCTGTACTCTGTAATATCCTTCCTTAATGGCCACCCTGGATTATGGCAGCTGGGGGGAGTATGTTACCATAGCATTCCAGCTGTGTTATCCAAATTCATTCCATTAACCTTTCTGCCCCCCCTTGCCCCTATCCAAAGTTTATTTGGAAAACCTAGTAGAAGTTTTCAGGAATTCTGTTCCTTTGGTTGAGTTTCTGATGTTCTTTTATTTGGAGATCTGTATACTTTTTAATCTCCTTATCTTTGTGTTATAGTTAATGTGCGTTAGGAACACTATGTTCTTATTGGCAAACTCAGTCTGAGGTAACGTGGGGGAGCTGGGCATTATGGATAGGTAGGAGGAGCTGAAGTTTGGAATCTCGAGCTGTAACAAGGTGGCCGGTTGGTTCAGAGCATCGAAACAGTGTCCTTCAGGTTAATGGAATGAAGTTGGACAATACAGATGGAACGTTATGGTAAGGATATAACTTCTTTGTAGGCTTTATGCAGGATAGAACGCCTTATAGCTTAGGCTAGTGCAGCAGCAATGTTTTCAGTTACCAACTGTTGTGACATATTTGCTTGTGCAGTTGTCCTCATTCTTAAAGAAGCTTTGGAGTCCAAGCTTAACCATACCCTTAACTTTCCAATTTTCTTCCCAGGTTACTCCAACAGAGGAGAACATCTCCTGCATACCTTGGATGCCGTAGACAACTGTACTTCTATCTTCACCTAACAAAATGTATCAGAAAACTTTCTGGGCTCTTTACTGCTTAGCTGTTTTCAGTCTAGGTTGATCATGTCCAAAATTACACACACTAAATGGCTGTGGGCTGTACTTCCTTACCTACCTCTCAAGAGATAAACTTTTACTGTTAACCTAAAGCTTGTTATACCAGTTGGGTGTCAGTTTTCTCTACCTTCTTCAGAAACAAAAGAAACTCCTCAGTGGGTGAGATGTGCACAGCAGCAACTTGGTTTACTTTATATATATATATATATATATATATATATATATATATATATATATATATATATATATATATATATATTTATATATATATATTTATATACAGGCATACTGTCATTGGTTCCACCCAGGAGTTTGAGCATCTTGAGATTATTTCTGGTGCCATAGATTTGTAGTCAGATTCACAATGGGAGTATTGAGAATTCAGATGACTGCGATGACATAAGATACAGATGTTATGCAATTATTGCTGGTTGTTTTTTATCCCTAGTCATCTGATTCAACAACCACCCACCTTCCTGACCCACAACCTGAGAGTCCCCTTTATCTGAAGAGACCTAGTAGACCTATTTGAAGTCAACCCCGTCCTCCACACTTTACATATGCTGTACCTTAATCCACTCTAAAACATGCAGCAAACTTAGTCTCAGAGTTAGAGCTATATGCATTATGGGAAGCTGAAGGAGTTTGAGGTTTGAGTGCTGGCTAGTGTCACTGGATCGGATCTGCAAGTTGGATGCAGTCCCATCAGTCAACTATAATGGACTGCGGATGAAAAGAATGCAGCCTTATGGGGAAGTACATAACTCTTGCATATCCTACCTTGGGTATCTGTTGCAGTGTCATTCCAAACTGTTAGTTTATCTAGCCATGTAAACTGGAAGTCCTGTGGGGTAGCGAATCCAAAACCTTTCATAAAGCCATATGTCTGACACATGAGCTTAGTCCACTGGTGTAAGGGTACGTAAGCTGACATATGAGTGTAAAGTTTCAAACTATCTCACTGCCAGTCCAAACGCAGGTCCTGCATTCTTTGGTCTGTCCTGCTTATGGTAGTTGATACCATTGGCCTTCACTGGTTCAGTTAAGTCTTGATTTTATTTCTTCTATTGGTGTTTGGTATTTTATTATATGTTGGCTAGGAGGGAGAAGTGTGATTGTGGTCAGCAGTTTCCCCACAAGGATCTCTACTCTCAGTGCCATTTGTTTAGGTGCAGAGCACAGTTTATAAGAATTACACAGTTTTCCAGTCCTTCTCATCTAAAACCTTGCTGACATGACTTTCTTTCCTCAGAACATACCAGGAAGTCCAGTGGTATAAGCTCCTTCTGTAGACTAAGGTGGCAGACCCTTACCGCTGACATCTTAGGCCTGACATTGACTGCCAGACTCTGACGTACCCACTGAGGTCTTGGAACCTGTAGTACACCCATTTCCTTCTCACATGCCTGTTACCGTGACCCCGCTGGATGCCTCTGCAGCATCTGGTTTGCATGCCCAGAATGACTGATGGTACTGATGCTGGTAAGAGGGGAAAACCCTGTACAATTATCTCCTTAAGACTAGATGGTGTACTGCAAAATTTGGTTAGAAAGAAAATACCAGGGTCAGTTACTGAGGTATGTCAGGGTTCGAAACCTCCATGTCTTGTGAGAGTACGTCACACCAAAAAAGAAAAAAAAAAAACATAAAATTAAAAATGTTTCCTCTCCCCAGTGTCCAGGAAAAAGGACTGGATGGATTTCTCACAGTGCCTGTTTAAGGCCACAGTGGCACTCAAGCCACCATCTTTTAAACCATCTGCTGCTACTCCTGTTAAGCCACAAAAGAGACGTTTAGAATCATTTTCTGAGAATGAGAAGGTGGACTCTGACTTTGTCCACTCTTTGGCCTACTCTTCTGAGATCATTTCTTCAGGCAGAGTGGCCCCTGATGACGATGATTTACCTTTCTCCGGATTCACTTGATGAAGAAGCTTCATTTGAGAAACCATCTGTAACCCACTGAAACACTTTAAATAGGAATCAGAAGAGATTTCTGATGGGCAAAAAAGATAATGTATTTTTTTTTAGAGTTAAAAACTCCTGCTCATACTTTTCTCTATGCCTTTGCATATATGTTCTTTGCTCCTGACTCTGCCACCAGCTACTAAAAGACCCAATAGATTCTTTATAGTACCTGAAGATTTAAAGTTTTTGTACTGTTATCCCTTGGCAGATCTTGCATGTTTTCTGCAGATACAGACAAGCCTTCTAAACTCCTACCTGCTGCTAATCCTTTCCCTCAGGTAATGACAGCAGAGCAATGGATAGACTGGGAAAAATGTATATACTTCTTCTGCCGCCTTCAGAGATCTGAACTATCAGAATAAAATGACTAAATGTCTGCTGTCTATCTTGACAAACTTAAACAAAGCTTTGGCTACAGTAGAAGGACCAGCCAGTAGGCAACAGGCCACATATATGGTCACTTGGGCCTAACATGTGGCCAGGCATAGCATCATATGCCACTGTGACACAGTGGAAGCTTTCTTCAGAGCAGCTTCCATAGGTTCTGTTATTAGAAGGTGTGCATGGCTACACCCATAGTCTCTCTCTGAGGACATTAAAGCCAAGCTTGTAGTTTCCCCTTTCTGTTAGGGACCTATTACTTGGCCCTGATCCAGTCACGTTGCTTAAAACCCTACCAGAACAGGGGGAAAAATGAAGGAATGCAGACAAATTTTCCTTAATTCATTCCCTAGATACCGGAGAAACTACCCTGCTAAGTCAACTTCATTTGCCTGCAGGGAGTCCAGGCCTCCTCATAAGGCCAAGGAAAATGCCTGGGAAAAGTTTCTAAGATGAGTCAGACAGTGATCAGCGCTTCCAAATCTGGAAGGCCTACCTACCCAGACATGTTAGCCTGACTAACCTTTGCAACCCCCTGGCCCCACTCTCTCCCTGTCTCAGTGGCACACTTCTCAACTCATCACCCAGAAAAAAATGGGTCCTCGGTATTATTTGAATGGGTTACAAAATGTTTTGGAAGGGAGTCCCTCTTTTCAAGGACCTCCATCCTCCATCTCAGTCAGGTAACGCTATACTCTCCCAACATTTAGGCCTTGGTCAACAAAGGCACAATAGAATCTGTACCATAACAGTACATGGAAGGATGGTTCTGTTCAAGACTTTTCCTGGTTCCAAGAAAAGGAGAATGGAGACCAGTAGTCAATCTGTCCACTCAACACCTTTCTCGAAGTCCCATCTGTCACAGTGCTGTCCCTCCAAACTTTTTTGCCCTTCATTCTTCCACACAGTTTCTCATCTCCTTGGATCTAAAAGAACACCTATCTCCACATTACAGTTCACCTTTCATTCAGGAAATTTCTGAGGTTTTTGGCTTACTCATCTCGCTTTCAGTTCTCTGCTTTGACTTTTGGACTTTCTGAAATTCCCAAAGTTTTCTCATAGTGTCTAGCTCCAGTCAAAACTTTCTGCAGCACGTACTCAAATGGTCTGTTAATACAGGCATCTTCTCCACAAACCTTTTTGCTCAATCTCAGCTTCACCATGTCCCTAAGTTTAAGGTATGGGGTCGACAGTCTACTTCAACAGATTCACCCTGGAACTGACCCAAGACCTGGTCTTCTTGGCTGGGCACCAAACTTGTGCAGGCTTTCCTACCTCTGCACAAGGTGCAGTCTCTTCTATCCTTCTAAGCTTGCACTTCAAGAGAAATCTTCAGGACCATGGGGGTTCATGGCTGCAACCGTACCCAATGTCCCCTTTGCCAGGCTCCATATCAGAAAGATCCAGTGGTATCTGATATCCATTCGGTCTCAGCAGTCCTGTCCAGTGGATATGCAGATTCCTGTTTTGTCCTGCTTAAAGAAATCCAATGGTGGATATCACAGGTAAACCTCAAACCAGGCCGACCTTTCAAACTGCAGATGCTGCAGCAGGAGTTGCACACAGATGCTTCAGGTGGTGATCTTCGTGTTGCACTGTTGCAGTCATCACATGTGGGTGATGACTGCAACAGTGTAGTCATCACCTGTGGGTTATCCCTGCTGTGGTAGCCCTCGGCCAGCCCGAATACCAGAGTCAGTGTTTTTCTGCGTCAGCTGCTATTGCTTGTAAACTGACGTCAGGTTGTCAGTGCTATAAAGCAAAGCAGCTGATGCCATTACGTCAGTCTTTTTTGCCGTGGAGCTCATAACAGAAGCAGATGTTCATCATGCATACAGCTGCAGTCATAACAGATGGGTTCTCCTGCCGTCAGGCGGGTCCTCGGTCGGCCGAATTCCAAAGTCTAGGTCCGGTGTCGGTTATCGTCGCTTCTTCCCTGATGTCAGTTCGACAGGGGTATAAAGGAACCAGCCGACGCCATTTTCTTCAGTCTTTCTTGCCGCGCGGTGCCCGAATCAGAAGCAGTTCGCAAGTGCCGGTCGGCCAGCTCCTGGGATTACGAAAATTTGGAAACCGAAGTCTTCTTAAAAGCCAAGTACCCCGTTGGGGAAACTTTTCTTGCCTCAGACCGATGTCAGACAAAGTTAATAATTGTATTTCTTGTGGGAAGCAAATACCGCATAAGGATTTCCATTCCCTCTGTATTCCTTGTTTAGGCCCAGACCACGACGTCTCGGTCTGTCGCTTTTGTGCTACATTCAACAAACGCACTATTAAGCGTCGGGCGGAGTTCGCCCAGCATTATTTTGGGAAAGCATTTAACTATACTATGTCGTCGGATACTCCGACTCCGGTTTTGTCAAAAAAACGCAAAGACAAGGACCGACTCTCTAGGTCCGCGGCCTCTACCGACACCACGCCAAAGCCTACTACACGTGGTCCAGTTCTCAGCGAGGCGCCTACACAGCCCCTGATTACTGACGACACATCTTTGGTGGTGTCTCCTGTGCCCGAGGTCGCAGGCTCCTTGGCCCACACCCCGACTACAGATACCGAAGCCATTCTTGGCGTTGAAACACAGAATGTGGACAGGTCCACCTCCACTCAAGGTGTCTTCAGACCTTCCTCTTCTTTCTCCATCAAGGCTTTCACCAAGTCTAAAGCAACCATGCACTCTAAGAGACCAGCTACACAGGGCCCATCTCCAAGCCCCATGCCTAAAAAACAGGTGCTTAAAATGGCTGAGGATTTAATTACTCTAATCAGAGGTTCTCAGCTCCCTCCGGACAAACGGCCCAGAGTGGAGGAAGATTCCCCCTCCTCTGATCAGGGCTCCATTATTTCAGAACACTCTGATGATCAGGAACAGTCTTACTCCCCTTTTGAAGACTCTGATGCGGAGGAGCCTATTCCTTCTGTATCCCCCCCTGACGATTACTCATTTGGGGAAACTTTGCATAACTTAAGGGAACACTTCCACTGGGAAGGCCAGGATTATTCAGATTCCAAGAAAAGGCTCAGGGAATTTTTTTTGTTACCCCAGCACAGGCCTCTGGCTATACCTCCTGTCTTGGACATCCTAGATGATGTTTACTCGGAGGCCTGCCTTAACCCGGACTCTCTACCTCCAGCTCCAGTTAAGCCTGACAGGTACTACAGGGTTCCTGACTCACACCAATTTCTATACAAAAGCCATGCTGCTGACCTAGAAACCATCTCACAGGGCCCCAAGGGAGTTAAGGCCTCCATTGCCAAAAATCCATTGCCTTCCGAGAGAGATTCCAGATCCTTAGAAAGGTGGGGAAAAGGTATATACCTCGGCTACCTTATCCATGAGGGCCTTAAACTGTCAGTTTCATATGCTAAAATACCAACAGTTTTTGTTATCACAATTGAAAACGAAAAGAAGAATGCTCGGCAGTCAATGCAGTCACAAAGCCTAAAACGAAAAATTTGTTGAGCGAAAACACAGTAAAAAGGCGCTGGGCTTACTTGAACAGTGTAGCTTCTAGGGACAAAAAAAAAACAGCGAACCACAATTTATACTGTGGCCGGCCTCATTCAATTCAGCTGAAATAATTTAGTTTACATCACTTCTTTAAAAAAGCAAGCAACATGTCTTTTAAGAAAATAAAATGTAAAAATAAAAATAAAAATAATGATAATAATAAATGTACTTGTCTATACAATATGTGCAGTGTACCTACTGACCCTAAATCATATTCCCTTACAAATTTAAAATACAAGAAATAGTACATAGGTGTATGTATGTAAAATATTCATTTAAATTTATATATTGAAAAGTAAAATGTCACAACCTGAACAACCAGACTTGAAGGAGTTGCAGGATTTGATGCATAGTGCAGAACAAGTGGGTAAGCATACCTTACAATGTGGTTTCGATGCTCTAGAGGCCTCATGTAGAGCTGCTGTTACAGGCTCAGTCATACGTAGGCATGCCTGGCTCATGGAACAAGCCTTGCCTGATCATGTTAAAGCTAAATTACTAGACGCTCCTCTTCATAAGGATGTACTATTTGGTGCTAATGCTGAGGAAGTATTACGGAAAATGGAGGAAAAGGCTAAATCAATGCAAACTGTGAAAGAATTTCTGCAGCTTCAACCCCCATGTTTTAGTAGAAATTGGCCTTCCAAAAACTGGTCCTTTCCTGCCACAGACAGACCCCAAAGAGGCAGATACAGGCGCCCGAGGGGCAGAGGACAATCACAAGGATCGTATAGAGGCAGACAATGGCAAGCTCCTACACAAAGAGGTGGTGAGGACAACTCGCAATCTTTCAGAAAGCTAACCCAATGACTTCCCCTTTGCATGCCAACCAGGTCTCAAATGGCAGCCCCCTTAGGAGGAAAGCTGGCATTATTCTCAAAAAATTGGCATGTTGTCACAAAGGACAAATGGATCCTGGACATTATAAACAGAGGCTACAAATTCCATTTTCATACCCTTCCAAAAATGAGAGGCATGCCAAACCTGCCACACAATCAAAGGGCAGAGGCACAAAGGCAAATTTCAGATCTCATAAACATGAAAGCTATTCAAGAGGTACCTACACACGAACAAGGTCAAGGTTTTTATTCCAGGCTATTTCTGGTGCCAAGGAAGGGAAAAGATTGGAGACCTATTTTGGATCTATCCATCCTAAACACATTTCTACTGCATCAAAATTCAAGATGCTCACTCTACAGCAACTTCTTCCCATGCTGGACAAGGAGTCTTGGCTGGTAACATTGGACCTCAAGGAGGCATACCTGCATGTCTCAATCGGACAAAATTGCAGAAGGTACCTCAGATTTCTTGCAGGTTCAACCCATTATCAATTCTCTGCATTGCCCTTTGGCTTATCTACTGCGCCCAGAGTATTCACGAAATGCCTGGCATCAGTAATTGCCTACTGCAGACTTCAAGGGATACAAATATACCCTTATTTGGACGACTGCCTGATCCAAGCGGACAGCAAGCACATTCTTCTGAAACATCTGGCTTATGTAATAATATTATTAAACTCTCTGGGATACACAGTCAACAAAGAGAAATCAAGGCTAATACCCTCTCCGAAGATAATTTTCCTGGGTGCCAATTTGGACACAAACACCCAGATGGCCTACCTCACGCCAGAGAAGCAGGGGCAACTAATTCAATACTTCAGAACACTAGCAAATTGCACCAGGCTGACTGCAAGGAAAATCCTGCAGGCTCTGGGATTCATGGCATCTTGCATCTTACTAATCCCATGTGCAAAGCTGCATATGAGAAAACTACAATGGTACCTGAAAAACATATGGTCTCAACACAGCCACAGTTTGGAAACAATAATACCACTAATTCCATGTCTGCAAAAGGAATTTCTGTGGTGGGCTCAAGCATGTCAAACAAACACAGGTCTTCCATTCAGCAAGCCTCAAGCAAATCAAGTCATCGCAACAGACGCCTCGGACTACGCCTGGGGGGGGGCGCACATGACAGACCGGTGCATTCAGGGCAAATGGTCCCAAAAAGAAAAGCACCTTCACATCAATCAAAAGGAAATACTAGCAGTAATAAATGCTATTATAGCTTTCAAGGATCTTCTACAACCAGGTCAACTATTGATAAGAACGGACAACACCACAGTTATGTGGTACATAAACAAACAGGGAGGAACACATTCCTACCCCCTATGCAGACTGGCCATGTCACTTTGGAACATGGCCATGGACTTACAAATGGAACTACAAGCACAGTACTTGCCAGGCAAGGAAAACACGCTGGCAGATAACCTAAGCAGGAATATGACAGATCCACACGAATGGAAATTGCATCCAAAAGTTTTTACAGAAATAATCCAAGAATGGGGAAGGCCAGACATAGATCTCTTTGCCTCCCACAAGAATCATCAATTGTCAAAATTCTGCTCAAGGATCTTCCATCCAAAGGCTTGGAGAGTGGACGCTCTTTCCTTCAGTTGGACATCAATGACAGTTTATGCCTTCCCTCCTCTTCCTCTGCTGCCCAAAGTTCTATTAAAGACCAAAGCAAACAGACCCAATGATCCTCATTGCTCCGGACTGACCAAGGCAACACTGGTACCCACTCCTGAGGAGCCTAACACATTCCCCACCATGGACCCTGCCTCTAATGCCTCTTCTTCTGACTCAGCACAGTTTCAAGACTCTTCACAGCCACCTAAAAACACTCAATATAGCCGCATGGAAGATTCCTTAGCATCACAACAGGCCCTACTCTCCAAGGAGGTGCAGGATGTCATTTTGGAGGCCAGAAGGCCATCAACTAGAAAAGCTTACTCCGCAAAATGGAAAAGTTTTGTGTCTGGAATGAGAAAAAGGACCAGGATCCTGGAAAACTGAATTTACCTCAAATACTACAATATTTGGCTGAACTGCTAAGCAGTGGACTTTCTTTCTCCTCCATCAAAATCCATGCATCAGCCATTTCTGCAGAATACAGCACTGATCCACCTTTATTCTCTCACCCTCTCCTAAGGCAGTTCCTCAGAGGGGCTAAGAATTTAAGGCCTCCAAGAAAACAACCAATACCTGCTTGGGATCTTAATTTCATGCTGGAAAAACTGACCTTGCCTCCCTTTGAGCCAGCTGCCTCATCAGATTTGCAATATTTGTCCTGGAAAACAGCTTTCCTTCTGGCTATCACCACAGCTCGTAGAGTTTCAGAACTACAGGCTCTCATGGCCGTCCAACCTTTTATCATCTTCCATCAGGACAGAGTTTCCTTACGAACCAACCCGTCCTTTATGCCTAAAGTGGTATCCAGGGTAGCTTTAAATCAGGCCATGCATTTACCTACTTTTTATCCTAATCCTCAAAACAAAGGGGAGAGATTACTACATTCCTTGGACATCCACAGGCAACTGCGTTATTATTTGGACAGAACAAAGCCTTTCAGAAAATCAGAACAGCTCTTTGTGGCCTATGCGGTAGGAGCTCAAGGGAAGCCAATTTCCAAACAGACAATCTCAAAATGGATAGCCCACTGCATATGCTTTTGCTATTCCTTTCATGGCAAAACTGTTCCTACAGGCATTAGGACTCATTCCACCAGGGCCACAGCCACCTCTGCAGCATTCCTCAGAGGAGTTCCTACCAAGGATATTTTGGAAGCAGCCACTTGGAGTTCTGTGCATACCTTCTCCAAGCACTACAACCTACCATTATACTCAAAATCTAGAGCAGGCTTTGCCACTGCAGTCTTGCAGGGCATTTTGTCTCCTCCTAATTCCACCTAGTGCCTACCACCCCTTTCTTAGCTTTGGGATTCTACCCATCTGTTATGACTGCAGCTGTATGCACGATGAACATAGTACAGTTTTGTACCTACCATAAATGTAGATGTTCGAGTGCTAATACAGCTGCAGTCCAGGTTTCCCTCCCTCCTTCCCCTCTTGGGACAGGCCTATAGGCTAACACATCCTCATACAACCTGATTGGGGTATTTATTTATGATGTATTTGCTTGCAACTACTGTAGTTTGATTATATTGCACTGCATGATTACACAAATTTATGTATTACCTTCCTTCTGGGGGCATCTGACATCTGGGGCAAGAAAAACTGAAGAAAATGGCGTTGGCTGGTTCCTTTATACCCCTGTCGCACTGACGTCAGGGAAGAAGCGACGACAACCGATGCCGGACCTAGACTTTGGAATTCGGCCGACCGAGGACCCGCCTGACGGCAGGAGAACCCATCTGTTATGACTGCAGCTGTATTAGCACTCGAACATCTACATTTATGATAGGTACAAAACTGTACTTTCAGAAGCCTGCCGGTCGGTTGCTACCAGAGTTTGAATTTACAGCTGAAAACGTCTAAAGCTAAATACCCCATTTGGGATCCTTTTTTTTTTTGCACTAACCGATGTCCAAAAAAGTTAACAATTGTCTCGCCTGTGGAAAGCAGATCCCACACCGAGACTTCCATTTGTACTGCGCCACTTGTTTAGGCCCAGACCACGACGTCACCTATTGCCAGTACTGTGCCCTCTTTAATGCGAGAATCATTCGCAGTAGGGTTCTTATTGTAGACAGGTATTTTTGTCTTCCATCTTCGCATTCCGAAATGGCGTCCATCAGCCAATAGAGATCAAGATAGAAACAGACCAGACAAGGCTAAGCCTTCCGATGACTCTACCGCTAAGCAGGTAGTCAGTTCTCGGTACTCAGTGAGACGCTTTCTGAGCCCCTGCTACGATATCTCCTCAGGCCTCTACCGACACTCTTTCGGAGTCTGGTACGTTGCAGAAATCTTCCTGTTCCGAGCCTTTGGCTGTCTCTGCCTCGGTTGGCTCCAGAGCCATCACGCAGGCACTGGCTTCTGAGGAGGCCTCTTGTACTACAGAATATGGAGAAAAACCGACATCTTCTCATCCGACTACTGTTTCTCTCAAACCGATGGATACTCTTAGGCCTAGAAGCCAGGCCACTCCTAGAAAATCTACCTCTAGCCACCATCTTGCTCCTGCTCCACTACCCCAAGCACAAATGCTTAAAATAGTGGAGGATCTTATCTCCCTCATCAGGGGTAGTCAGGCCACAACTTCTAAAAGGAAAAGAGATCTTCTCCTGAAATTTTGATAGAACAGGATTCTGAGAAATCTAATAATTCAGATTTTGAAGTGGAACAACAACCTCTCACCCCTTATGAGGATTCAGATGCAGAGGAATCTATTCCTTCTGCCTCCCCACCAGAAGACCTTTTCTTTGGGGAAACCCTTCACACCCTCAGGGAACATTTCCAATAGGAGTCTCAAGACTTCCCCCACTCTAAGAAAAGACAGAGTTTCTGGACCTGCCCCAGCACAGACCCCCTGGCCACCCCCCCATCTTAGAAGTGGTGGATGATGTTTTCCATGAATCCAGCTTTAGCCCCGATGCCCTGCCACCTGCTCCCAGTAAACCTGACAGGTATTACAGAGTACCGGATTCTCACAAATACTTGTACAGAAATCCTGCTGTAGACCCAGAGGTCATTACATGGGGACCTAAAGGCGCTAAGACTAGTTCTGCTAAGAATACTATTCCTTCTGACAAGAATTCCAGAGCTCTGGACAGATGTGGTAAAAAAGTATACACTTCTGCAGCCTTAGCTGTCAGAGCACTCAGCTGTTAGTTTCACATGTTAAAATATCAACAACACACTTTGGAAGTATTACAACAAAAAAATTTAACCTGTCCTGACTGTGCCAATTCGAAAGTTAGCAGATTTACTGCACTCTACTTGTCAAGTGGGCAAACACTCCTTACACTGTGGATATGACACCCTAGAAGCCTCAAGCAGGGCAGCGGTGTCAGGATCTGTCATTAGGAGGCATGCATGATTTAAGGAACAACCTCACCCTGATCATGTCAAATCTAAATTAATTGATGCACCCTTGAATAAGGACCGTTTATTTGGAGTAAAAGCAAAAAAGCTGCTTAAAAAGATGGAAGACAAAACAAAATCTATGCAAACAGTAAAAGATTTCTTTCAGGTTCAACCTCCCAGGTTTAGCAGGAACTTTCTCTCTAAGCACTGGTCCCTTCCCTGCACTTAGTAGACTGGAGCAAGGTAAGCCCTGCAAGGGCAGACCACCCAGGCCCCTATCCCAGGGGCAGCAGAGAACCAAACAGTGGGCCACTTCTGCCCCAAAGGCAGGGAGTTCTAAGCCATCCCTCTATGGCAAAAACTCTCAATTACTCCCTCTCCTCCCTCTGCCCTCCTTTCACTCACCAAAAGCTAGGAGGAGGGCTCTCCCTCTGCAAAGAAAATTGGCTTTCTGTAACAAAGAACGAATGAGTCCTTAAAGATAATTTTTCAGTGATACCAATTATCTTTCAACGAACTCACAGTTCCAAGAGGGTACCCAGACTTACCTCCAAGTCAGTGGGCAGAGGCATTGCAACAAGTCCAGACTCTCATATCCCAGGGGGGCAGTAGAACGTGTCCCTTTAGATCAAACAGGCAAAGGCTTCTATTCCAGACTATTCCTTGTTCCCAGAAAAGAGGGCAGTTAGCGCCCCATCCTGGATTTATCCATTCTCAACACCACCTGGTGGTCCCCAAATTCAGAATGCTAACTTTGCAGCAGCTGCTGCCTATGCTGACAAAAATTGCATGGCTAGTGACCCTAGACCTAAAAGATGCCTACCTCCACATCCCCATAAGGGAATCCTGCAGGCAATTCCTGCGCTTCAGAGCAGGCTCACAACATTTTCAGTTCTCTACGCTACCCTTAGGCTTATCTACTGTTCTCAAAGTATTCAGCAAATACTTGGGTCCAGCTATAACATTTTGCAGACACAGAAATATATATATTTACCCTTATCTGGATGACTGCCTCATTCAGGCAGAGTGCAAAGAAAAGCTTCTCCAGGACATTCTCTTTGTCAAAACCCTCCTAACTTCCCTAGGGTTCGCCATCAATGAGAAGTCGTCAGAGCAAACACCCCCCAGGAAGATCCATTTTCTTGGGAGCACTGCTGGACACAGCATCCCAAATGGTCTTCCTATCCCCTGAAAAGCAGAGCTTCCTGCCCCTCTACTTTACCCAGCTGGCTTCCAGAACTCAACTCACTGCGAGGAAGTTCCTGCAAGCTGTGGGGTACATGGCATCTTGCATCCTTCTAATTCCTCTGGTCAAACTTCACATGAGGAAACTTCAGTGGCATCTAAAGAACCTTTGGTATCCGCACTCTCAGCCTCGAGATCCCTCTTCCCCTGATCCCACGTACAAGGGCCGAGTTTCTCTGGTGGGCAGCGGCCTGTGCCAAGAACAAAGGTATTCACTTCATCCTCCACACTGCTGGGCAGACCACCACCAACGCCTCATACATTGCTTGGGGCGCTCACCTAGCAGGCAGGTGCACCCAAGGTCTTTGGGATGCCCAGCACCGTCCCTTACACATCAGTCAGAAGGAAATGATGGCAGTACAAAAGGCTCTGACATCCTTCAAACCCCATCTAAGGCCAGGTGTTCTTCTTTTCAAAACAGACAACACCACAGTAACGTGGTACATCAACAAACTGGGAGGGGACCCAATCTTACCCTAGGTGCAGGCTAGCCTTGAACTTCTGGCTGACAACCTCCTCCATGGGATTGCACCTAATTGCCCAATACCTACCAGGGATCAACACCACCCTGGCTGGCCACGTAAGCAGAAACTCACTGGACCCCCACAAATGGCAGCTTCACAGAAAAATATTTTTGCAAGTCATTCAGGAGTGGGGAACTCCGGAGGTGGATCTTTTAGCTTCACACCTCAACCACCAGCTGAAAAAATTCTGTACCAGGGAGTATCACCACCTAGCGTGGAAGGTGGATGGCTTGACCTTCCCCTGGAACTCCCTCTTTGTGTATGCATTTCCTCCTCTTCGTCTTATTCCCAAGGTACTGATCAAGATAAGGGAAGTGAGACCACAGGCCGTCCTCATTGCTCCAGATTGGCCCAGACAGAATTGGTACCCCTTACTCTGCAGCCTGACATTGCAGCCTGCAAGGCAGCTTGCCCTGATCCCAGACCTTTTGACCCAGGTAGTGGTGAAATTCTGCACCCAGACTTGCAGACTCTCAAATTGTCAGAATGGCAAATACTTTAAAAGCAAACAAGGATATCCTGTTAAGCAAACAGGTCCTAGACATCACAGAGGCCAGCAGGCCCAGCACCAGAAAATCTTACGCAGGAAAATGGAAAAGAATTCTGCTCCTGGAACCAGTCCAGAGGGAGCAGTACCTCACAACCTTCCATCCCTCTTATGCTGAAGTACCTAGTCGAGTTACTCAATAGTGGCCTCTCCTTCTCTTCTATTAAAATCCATGCCTCAGCCATTTCAACTCATTTTGATACAGACCAGCCCCTTTTCTCACATCCTTTGATTAAACAATTTAAGAAAAAGAGGGCTTCTAATATCAGACCTCCCAGAAGGCCACCCACGCCAGCCTGGGACCTGAGATACCTCTCCTGGAAGACTGCTTTCCTACTACCTATCACCTCAGCCAATAGGGTTTCAGAACTTCAGGCACTCATGGCCATTGAACCCTTTATCGTTTTCCATGCAGACAGGGTCTCCCTGAGGACTAACCCCTCTTTTATGCCCAAGGTGGTATCTGATGTGACCCTCAACCAGGCCATACATCTACCCACCTTCTTTCCTAACCCTCAAAACAAGGGGGAAAGAATCACGCACTCACTAGACATGCACAGACAGCTCAGATGCTACCTGGACCATACTAAACCCTTCAGAAAAACAGACTAGCTTCTTGTCAGCTTTACCCCAGGGTCAGAGGGCAAGCCCACTTCAAAGCAAACCATTTCCAAATGGATATCACACTGTATCCATTTCTGCTGCAGACTACATGGGAAACCTCTCCCTAAGTCTGTTCGCACCCATTCCACTTCCACAGCATTCCTAAGAGGAGTTCCCTCCAGGTACATCTTGGAAGCTGCCACTTTGGACCTCTGTCCATCCCCTTACAAAGCATTACCACCTACCTCTTTTTCCAAGGCTAGGGCAGGGTTTTCCTCTGCAGAAGTTCTTCGTGTTTCACTGTTGCAGTCATCATACTTGGGTTATCCGCCTGCAGGTAGCCCTCAGTCGGCCCGAATACCAGAGTTTTGGGATTTCTGTGTCTGAGGCTGTCACGTCTTCCATGACGTCAGGGGTATAAAACATGCAGCCGACACCATTACATCAGTCTTTCTTGCCGAGAAGGAGCCAGAAGCAGAAGCAGTTCGTGAGTGCCGGTCGGCCGCTACCTGACATTTTTGGGGTTTTTTTTTCGAGTTTCAGACCTGAAGTCTTCTAATGCTAAGTACCCCGTTGGGGATTCTTTTTTCTTGCTCTGACTGATGTCAGAAAAAATTAATTGTCTTGCCTGTGGAAAGCAAATACCTCATGAAGATTTTCATGCTTTCTGTGTTACCTGTTTAGGCCCAGACCACGACTTCCCTGGCTGTTTGTTTTGTGCCTTGTTTAATGCCCGAACCATTCATCGTCGGGCTATTTTTGTAGCTAAATTCTTTTGCTCTCGTTCTCCGTATTACGAAATAGTTTTGGTAAGCCATCTGACTACCGATCTTCCAAAAAAGCACAAAGACAGAGACAGACTGCATAGATCAAAAACTGCTGACGACGCTTCCGTTAAGCTTGTCGCCAGTCTGCCGGTCCTCAGTGAGATGCTTTTGCAGCCCCTGATGTCCGCTTCTACAGATTTGCAGGCCTCTGCTGAGACGCATTCGGAGTCTGGTGTGCCGCGAGATGCTTCTTCGACCATGGAACCTGCGGATGTCTCTACCTTGGATGGGTCCAGAGCCGCTGTGCAGGCACCAGCTTCTGAGGGTGTATTCCGACCTACCGATGTTCATATTAAACAGACAACTTCATTTCCTACTAAAACTGAGTTTCTCAGGCCCAGAGTTCGCACTACGCCTAGAAAACAGACGTCCAAAGCGCATGCTCATCCTCCCATGCCACAAAAACAAATGCTTAGAATGGCTGAAGACCTTATTACTCTAATTAGGGGAAGCCAGCCTTCCCCTGCCAAAAGACAAAGAATTGAATTTCCTTCTGATTCTACAGACCAGGAGTCTGACGACTCTGCCCTTCTGATACCAGGACATACTCTTATCTACCCATGAGGATTCAAATGCAGGGGAATCCATTCCCTCTGCCTCCACTCCAGAGGATTTCCCTTTTGGTGAAACCTTGCATACCTTAAGAGAGCATTTCTACTGGGGATGCCAGGTCTATTCTCAGTCCAAAAAGAGACTCGGGGAATTTTTAGATATGCCTCGGCACAGACCTCTAGCTATACCCCCTGTTCTGGATTTTGTAGACGATGTCTTCTTGGAGTCCAGTCTTACTCCTGACACCTTACCACCAGCTCCTACAAAACCTGACAGGTACTACAGAGTACCTTATTCTCACAAATTTCTCTTTTAAGAATCCTACTGCGGATCCAGAGACCATTTCCCAGGGACCTAAAGGCATTAATGCTACTACAGCCAAAAACCCTATCCCTTCAGACAGGGATTCTAGAGCTTTAGACAGATGGGGTAAGAAGGTATATACCTCTGCAACTCTTGCCATCAGGGCTTTGAATTGCCAGTTTCACATGTTGAAGTACCAGCAGCATATTATGGAACTAATTAAACAAAAAATGGTGTTACTTCCAGATTGTGCAGAAAATAAAGATTTACAAGAGTTAATGCATTCTGCAAACCAAGTTGTTAAACGTACTTTGCAATGTGGGTTTGATGCCTTAGAAGCATCTTGCAGGGCTTCTATCACTGGGTTTGTATTGAGAAGGCATTCTTGGCTAAAAGAACAAGTCTTGCCTGACCATGTCAAAGCAAAGTTACTAGATGCTCCATTTAATCAGGAGCGTTTGTTTGGCACAAAAGCAGAAGTAGTTCTTAAAAAGATGGAAGAAAAAGCTAACTCTATGCAAACAGTCAAAGATTTCTTACAGGTGCAGCCACCTAGATTCATTAGGCATTGGCCTTCAAAAAACTGGTCCTTTCCAGTCCCTCTCAGGTCTTCAGTCTAACCCCAGGGGAAGCAGACCATCAGGACTACAGTCTTAGGGTATGCAGAGATCTAAACAATGGAATGTTTCCACCTCAAAACCAGGGTGTGGTAAGCCCCACCCCCTTATAGAAAAAGTTCACAATGACTTTCCAATTATCCTTCCCAGCCATGCCCAAGTACTTGCATCCTTAGGAGGAAAACTCGCCCTTGATACAAAAAACTGGATGTTCATTACTCAGGACCGATCGGTTCTGAACATTGTATCCGAGGGATACAGATTCTGCTTCCACTCACTACCAACACCAAGCGGGTTGCCAGACCTTCCTCCAAACCAGTGGGCAGAGGCTCAAAAGCAAGTACTTTCCCTTCTCCATATCCGGGCTATTTAATCTGTTCCAGTAGAACAAAGGGGACAAGGTTTCTACTCCAGAGTGTTCCTGGTGCAGGCAGAAAAATATTCAAATCTACCCATACTTGGAAGATTGCCTGATTCAGGTGGACAGTCGGGAATTGCTACTTCAGCACGTGGCATTTGTAAAAAGGCTTCTAACTTCACTGGGATACACCATCAACGAAAAGAAATCACAACTGGTGCCCAGCCAACAAATTGAATTCCTGGGAGCACGCTTGAACAACTTTCCAGATGGCATTCCTCACTCCAGAAAAGCAGGTCCAGCTGACTAACTGTTTCAAACTAATGTCCAACAAAATCCAGCTATCTGCATGGAAAATATTGCAAGCCCTAAGGTTCATGGCATCATGCATTCTGCTAATTCCACATGCAAGACTGCATATCAGGAAACTTCAGTGGTACTTAAAAAGTCTTTGGTATCAACATTCTCAGGACCTGGAAACAGTGAATTCCTATCATACCTTGTGTAAAGGCAGAGTTCCTTTGGTGGGCTGAAGCATGCAACCACAACAAGGGACTTCCTTTCACTCAACCCCTCACCGCCCAAACCCTGACAACAGACGCATCAGACTGGGGGGTTTACATGGCAGGCAGATGCATTCAAGGTAAATGGAATATTCCCCTGCATGTCGATCAAAAAGAGATTCTAGCTGTACAGAATGCTCCAACAATTTTCAAATACCTTATCCTTCCAGGGCAGCTCCTGATAGACAACACCACAGTTATGTGGTACATAAACAAGCAGGGTGGAACTCTATCTTACCCACTCTGCAAGTTAGCTATGTCTCTGTGGAACACAGCCTTGAGCATCCAAGTGCATCTACGAGCTCAATTCCTGACAGGCAAACAAAATTCACTGGCAGACTTAAGCAGAAATCTACTGGACCCTCACGAGTGGAAACTGGAACCTAACTTCTAGCCCAGAGGGGGGAACTCCGGAGATGGACCTTTTTGCCTTCCCCCAAAACCACCATTTGAAAAAAGTTTTCACCAGGAACCCTCACAGCAGAGCCTGGAAGGTGGATGCCCTATCCTTTACATGGAAAATAATTTATGCCTTTCTTCTTCTGACCTTCCTCTCAAAATTGATACTCAAGATCAAACAGGACAGGCCAAAGGCAATCGCTATTGCACCAGACTGGCCACGCCAGCACTGGTACCCACTCCTACGCAGTCTGACAGCAGTGCCACCCTGGCACCTACACCAGACACCTTCCCTGCTGTCTCAGCAGGAGGGCACTCGTCAAACCAATCTCACA